>NW_027495538.1:0-234755 GCF_021521415.1 Bidens hawaiensis | reverse complement strand
GCCTTTTTGGCCTCCTCCAATTGCTTTGCGCCACGTGTCCTTGAGACACCTGGTGCTTTTTCATTGGTTATAATCACGTGGTAGCACATGGGTTTTGCTGAGTTGTCCACCTTTCAT
The DNA here is from genome assembly GCF_021521415.1 of Bidens hawaiensis. Lineage (NCBI taxonomy): Eukaryota > Viridiplantae > Streptophyta > Magnoliopsida > Asterales > Asteraceae > Bidens > Bidens hawaiensis. The sequence goes on along the minus strand of NW_027495538.1, from coordinate 234,638 downwards.
TGGCAGCTGTCAACATCAGCATATTCTTATTCCTTAAAAAGATACCTTCTGGAAGGTTGTCTGACGTGCACAATCAAGGTTGCCCTAATCCTGATTTGGATAAGGACGAGGTTGATTATGTGCATGTGTGATATGCGCCAATCCTGAGGATGCGCGAGGTCTTCTCTTTATTCTCACGCGCAGATGTTTCATGCGCAGATGTGATATGCACGAGCATGTGATATGCGCCACGCGCATATGTGATATGCGTGAGCATATGTGATGCGTGAGCATATGTGATGCCTGAGCATCTGTGATGCCTGAGCATGTGATGCCTGAGCATGTGATGCATGAGCATGTGATGCATGAGCATATGTGATATGCGTGAGCATATGTGATATGCGCCATGCCCATAGGTTTTGGCTTTGTGCCTTCATAATGTCTTGATTTCAAGCCTCTTGTCTATATTTTGTGGGTTGACCCGCCTCGCTCGGTGTTGAGGCGGGTACATACCTCTTCAATCCACTTGCAAACTCCACCATCATACAGAAAGAAAGGATGAGCAGAATGATATTAACAGTTCATAAATTCAGATTCTTGAATATTCCTTACAAGGGTTTAACTCATTTTTATCTGGCAAGAATGAAATTCCCAAAATACCCATGAAAATCTTGAAAATAAATAAATAAATTCCTTACAAGGGTTTGCCTCATTTTTATCTGGCAAGAATAAATTTCCCAAAATACCCTTGAAAATCTTTTAAAAAAATTATTTCTAGGGTTTACCTTATGTTTATCTAACAATAACAAAACACCCATGAAAATCTTGAATTATTATACTAACAAAATTCCCACGCGTGAGTTGATTGTAAGGTGTGGAAACCTTTAGTGGCCAAATCGTAAAAAATAGAACTAATAGAGACAAATTGTGTAAATAAATAATTAAGCTTAGTTGTCTTAGTGACATAATAATAAAATTCATTCATTTTGTTCAAAGATTCTTTTAGGTACCTCCCACTTTTTATACATTTTTTAAGATACTTGATATACATCTCATTATTTTTTTGGGGTTTTAATAAAGCTTGACAAAAGTCTTGCCATTATTATAATAAAAATAATATATATATATATATATACTTTTAATTTCTCATAAATATCATCATCCTCCATTTGAAGCTTCGAGAACCAAAGTTCCCTTCACGGATGCACCTCAATGGCTCAATCTAAGATAATTGAAAGAACATGTGTTGGAAAAAATTGATAGAAAAACGAGAATATGATGAAAAACCTAAAAGAAGAATATTCGGGGTCATATTTTCGTGTATGGTTACTTAAAAATATTTTACGGGTTTGTGACACGTGTGATATTTGGTGATACTCACAAATAACTTTCCCAAACTGATATATCTGTCAAAAATTCGTTGGTAAAGTGAACACAAACTGTATTTCGTTAAAAATCAGGGCATGGATAATCTAATTTCAGACAAATTACAAAGGGATAACAAACGGACTATCAACGAACGACCGAATATCAACAGAGTGTAGCAACTATCAGCATAAAGCTAGGTTTCAACGACATATTAGCGACCAAAATACCAACCAAAGGCATTTACCCATGCCCACACCTACGCCTCTGGTGCTATATATGCTATGTGCCTTCATCGCTTTCCATTTATGTTTTAAGACAGTAATCCTCAAAGATTATATAAATGATGATTAGTAATTTGTTGTATTGAAGTGTTAGGTCAAATGTGGTCAATCATGATCACATTATAAAAGATAGTTCTCGAGCATGGTTGCATCAAGCCATCAAGTCACATATTAATTAACAAAGTCATAACAAACACTTATTTAAATCTTCTAGAAAGAGTCGACGGACTCTTCTAGTCTCCCGGGTCACCGAGGGTGGCAGCCCGTATGATATGAAACTAAGATAGTTACCTTTAAGAAAATTCTAATGATAGGCGAAATGTCTATGTTTTATTCTTCTGAAGGTGGGAGGAAAGATAAAGATAAAACTAAAATAAACCGAATTTTTAATCCAAACCTAAGATTTAAGTTTGAAACTTGTTTTATTAACTTCTTCTAGTTTGCCCGAAAAAAGGGGATAGATCTACGATAAATCTTACTCAGTTAGATACGGTAGATTCAAATGGATAATAGGATACAAAAAGAGTTGACTTTCGAGCCATTTGAGGTAGGAAACTCTCAAGTACGGTTCTAAAGGAAGGAATTGCCCCACCTATTCCAATCGGGGAGAACATGTCATTTTCCAGGGGGATTCTGAAATTGTGGAGGCTTGGTTGTTGTTTCCGGGTGTTGTTCCCCTCCCAAGGGCGTGTTCTTATGCGTTACTCACCCGTCCACCACTGAAAACACCACTTCCCGTCCGACTTGCGTGTGTTAAGTGTCACACCCCGACCAAAGGCGGCGGAACATGCCGGTGTCACACCCCGACAAAGGCGGCGGAACATGCCGGGGTGCAACCGATTGTCCAAATACACAAGAAACTATTTAAAGTGACAATATTTAATTATCTCATTTTATTTCAACATATCAATAAACAACACATCTCGTCCACACAAACAAGTTGAATACAAGTAGCAATTATATTGTTCGTTTTACTAATATACTAATAGTCTTGGTAACGTTGTCGTCAAGTCCTTGTCAAATAGTCTAAATAGTTATCAACTTGGATAAATAGTTATCAACTTGGATAAATAGTTATCAACAGTATCGCACAATACCTAGCTATAAAGGGATGCCAAATAGTCTAGGATTTTATAGTTTATCGTTAATTGCATTACGTTAACGACACATTGCCATTACCAAATGGTCTAGGATTTATAGATTCCACCATCCAAAAGCGATTATACAAATAAGCATAGAACACCAAATCGAGCAATTATTCAAGTAAAGTATACAATCACGTTTGTGGGTTTAAGATTCAAATAAATAAAGCATTTAGTTTGATAAGTATGAAATGTCACCCCAAAACGAAAGATGGAAAAGGGGTATGAAAGTACTCACCTCGACTGATGAACCGAGAAAACTAATAAGTGATCGACATATAGAAATCTTGTAAACGAAACGAACGAATCCGACTTGAAAGCTAATTGAAAACGAATAAATAAAATACATTAATGAACTTGAACTTTAGTTGAAACTACATTTGAAATATTGACCGAGGAGGTTCGGTTGTAAATCGGATTACCTGTTAATTTGTTAATGATTAGAGACTCGTACTTAATTAATAATTTAAAATAAAATAATATTATTTTATTGGGCTTTTAAATAACTAAACCAATATTAAATAGTAACGAGACGGGTTTTAAATTAAGAGTTCGGTTTTATAAGAATGAATTGATATTAAAGCTTATAATAATATTATTAATAATAAGGATAGAAATGATAATGATTTTAGAATAAGTTATATATATATATATAGGATAAAGATGATAATAATGCATAGTAATACTACCAATTGAGAATTGTTGTTAAAACTAATAATAGTAGTAGTAGTAATAACTATAATAATTATTACTTTGTTGTTGAAAACGTTATTAATAGATTTATAAGTTTTAATTATTATTATAATTATTATTTTAATAATTATATGTGTCACATTAATAATAACTAATACTTACAACATTTAAATAATAGTAGTATTAGTGATAAAAGGATATAACTCGAGTGACGATGACGTTTAATGGTAACTATGCCTGACATGGGTTTCGTTTTAATAAAATAAGTAGATAATATTAACAATATTAGATTTTAATAATATTCCTTAATAATCATAATAATAATAATAATAATGATAATAATAATCAAAATAATAATAATCTATTATTATGAAAATAATGATAATAATAATTTTCTTGTTAAACAATAATAATAACAATAATAATAGTGATAATAATAATAATAATAAATATTATCTTGTAAATAATAATAATAATCTTTATATATTTATGTTAATACTAATAGTAATAATAAATTTATTAAGTATAAAAAGAAACAATACCAAAACCGATCTAGGATGAGACCCGAACCCGAGACACGATCTAATTCTATATTTTATATAACAAATCATAACCAAACTTTTCCCCAATACAAAACAATTCCACACTCATCCAACCCGTTTCCAAGAAAATGGCCGATAAGATAAAACCGATTATTAACATATTTAAATCTTATAATCAATATATAAAAACTAATAACACCAAAACCTATATTATATACCTTTTTGATGTTCACGAGTCGCGGCTCGATACCGGGAATGAACCGATACGAAATTGCCGGAGATTGAGAGAGTCGGAGAGAGAGAGAGAGAGCCGAAGGAGAGAGACGAAGAGAGAAACCACGGCGGCAGCTTTCCGATCGCCGAAAACACGAGCAGAGAGGGTGCGGGGTTCGCCGGAAAAACGGAAAGGGAGAGTGGAGGCGGTGCACGGTTTTCCGGTGAGGCCACGGCGGCCGAAGGTCGCCGGAAAAACGTGACAGAGGGGAAGGGGCTACCGGGAGTGCGCGAGGGGAAGAGGGGTGGTGTTCGATGGTAGTGTCGGAGAAAAAGGGGTGTAGGTGGTGTTTGCCGGAGGTCGGGCTCGCCGAAAGCGATTCCGGTCGCCGGAAATGGCGTCGGAAATTCGAGAGAGAAAGACTGGGGTGGCGGCTGGTGTATAATGGTTAGGGTTAGGGTTTTATGAATATATAGGTGGTTTATTAAATATTACACATTGGCCCCTCATGTTCTAAATATTTTACAAAGAGGGTATTAAGCTTTAGAAATGATAATATAGATTCGAAAATGACAAGTATTACCCCTTATGTTTTTCTTAACGATACTATAACATGACAAACATCGGTTTATTAATGATCGATTTCTATTATAATATTATATAATAAATAAATAAGGTTCTAAAATGTTGAGTTGGGTTTACGTATTAAAATTTTACAAAAACGAATATAATTCGAGATCTGAATTTGACGAATGTCATAGCCGGGGTGCCACCGATTGCCCAAAAACACAAAACACTATTTAAAGTGACAATATTTAATCAAATCATTTTATTTCAATCAATTTATCCGGTGAATCCCTCAATAGGTGGACCGCTAGGGGCTCCGTAAGTCTGGACTAGTGGCCGGCTCGGGCTACCTTTAGCCATTGGAGGCCGCGTACGGAGTACCCGACGTTACTTAGTTGGCCGTTAAAAAAAAACAACACATCTCATTCATACAAACAAATTGAATACAAGTAAGCAATTATATTGTTCGTTTTACTAATATCCTAATAGTCTTGGTAACGTTTTTCGTCAAGTCCTCAAGTCAACAAAAGTCAAATATGTAACATTAGAAATGCCACAATATAAAAAACAATAAATAAAAGCAACAATTTGGATAATAATGAGATCGCTAACACATTAGCGACCCCTGCCATAAGAGAATACCAGATGGTTCAGGATTTTTATATGAGGTCATTAATAAGAATACATTAACGGCACCGTCTATAAGAGAATACCAAATAGATTCGGATTTCATGAGGTCGTTAATAATAATACATTAACGGCACCGTGCTATAAGAGAATACCAGATAGTTCACGGATTTATAAATCAACCAAAAGCAGTAAACACATAAGCACATAAGCATGTAAGCATTGAACACCAAATCGAGCATTTATTTAAGTAAGGCATACAATAAAGTTTGTGGTTACGACTCAAGTATAAAACATTTAGATTGAAATAAGTATGCAATATCACCCCCGAAAAGAAAGATGGAAAACGGGGAAATGAAAGTACTCACCTCGATTGACGAATCAAGAAATAATAAATGATCGAAATGTAGAAAGCTTGCGAACGAAACGAACGAATCCGACTTGAAAACTAATTGAAAACGAATAAATAATATATTAATAAACTTGAACTTTAGTTGAAACTACATATGAAATATTAAACGAGAAGGTTCGGTTGTTAATCAGGTTACCGGTTAATTTGTTAACGATTAGGGACTCGTACTTAATTGATAATTTAAATAAAATAATATTATTTTATTGGGCTTTTAAATAACTAAACCAATATTTAATAAAAACAAGACGAGTTTAAATCAACAGTTCGGTTTTATAAAAATGAATTGATAATAAAACTTATAATAATATTATTAATGATAAAGATAGTAATGACAATAATATCTTTAATAATATGTTATATATATATATATATAAGATAATGATGATAATAATATATAGATATACTACCCATCGAGAATTATTGTTAAAACTAATAATAGTAATAATAATAATAAATATAATAATAATTACTTTTGTTGTTGAATACATTATTAATAGATTTATGAATTTTATTAATAATAATAATTATTATTATTATTATAATTAAATGTGTCATATTAATGATAATAACTAATACTTATAACATTTTAATAATAATAGTATTAGTGATAAAAATATAACTCGAGTAAATGACGTTAAATAGCAACTAGGCCCGACATGGGTTTCGGTTCAATAACACGAGTGGATAATATTAACAATAATAGAATTTAATAATATTACTTATTAATCATAATAATAATGATAATAATAATCATAATAATAATAATAATCTATTTATTATGAAAATAATGATAATAATAATTGTTTTGTTAATGATAATAATAACAATAATAATAATAATAATGAGTTTTATAATAAGTTATGAGATTAATAATAATAATCCCAAAAATACTCTCCAAAGTCGGTTCAAGGGGGAATCGAACTTGTGACCTCCAAAACCCAAGACACAACCACAACCAACTTCACTAGCCATCTATTTGCTAGGAAAACCCAAAGGGAGATTTAAAACAATTAATCCCGACACTATCATATTCCCCAAAACAAATATCCAAACCTTATACCCAGATCCATTTTCATTACAACGATTATGATTATCAAGTTCGATTACCGATTATGAGTTAGACACCAAGACGATTAAAAACTCTAAATCTCATTACTTACCATATGACGTTTGGCTGAGAACAATTGTCGGAGCCGAGCAGGGGTCGTCGGAGACCCTGTCGCCGCCAAAGAAGGGGAGAGAGAGAGAGAGAGAGACGGAGAGAGAGAGAGAGACAGAGAGAGAGATATATACGGAGAGAGAGAGATAGACGGAGCAGGGAGAGAGAGAGAGAGAGACGGAGTAGGGAGCACGGGAGAGGGAGACGGAGTAGAGACTCTCTACTCCATCTCCCTCTCCCGTGCTCTATATTAGAGAGCACGGGAGCCGGTTTTCTGTTCGCCGGAAAAGTGACTAGGAGGCGGAAAGGGGGCGGTTTTGGGTGAGGGGGTTACCGGGCCTCCGCGTCGGCTGCCGGAGAAACCGAGAGAGGGAAGGAGAGTGGTGGTGTTGGAGTTACGTGGGAGAAGGGTGGCTGGAGATCGCCAACCGCTGGAAAACGAGAGAAAGAGATGGGGGTGGCTGGATTTAAATGGGTTAGGGTTTGGGTTATATATATGTGTGTCACATATTTACAGAAAGGCCCTCCAAGTTCTAAATATTTTACGAAAGGGTATAAACTTAAGAAATGTTAATATAGATTCAAAAATGGCAAGAATTACCCATTACAATTTATAACTAATTTTAAGTTAAATGAACAACGATTAGTACACGCCTACATGACGGGTTTTGATGAACTAAGTACATGAAAAATTTGAAGATCGACTTAAATGATTAATAAAATTACCGGGTCGGGTTTACAATACAATACGGGTTTGAAGTATAATTTATTAAAATAAAACGCAAAAGAAAATCGAAACCCGAATTTGACGAATGTCACATTAAGCATGCCACCAGCGTTCATTCTGAGCCAGGATCGAACTCTCCATGAGCTTCATTGTTGCATTACTTATAGCTTCCTTGTTCATAGACAAAGTGGATTTGGAATTGTCTTTCATTCCAAGGCCTAACTAGTATCCATGTGCTTCATATTCGCTCCGGAGTTCGCTCCCAGAAATATAGCCATCCATGCCCCATCACATCAATCCCATGAGCCTCTTATCCATTCTCATTCAATAACGGGGGACGGGGTAGCAAATCAAAATGAAAAACTCGCATTGGGTTGAGGGATAATCAGGCTTAAATCACATAAGCACATACACTCCACCAAGTGTGAGACAAAGTTGCATATTTGCACAATTAGAGTTCAATAAACAAACATAATGTGCAACAAAATTCACACGAGAGACGTCACTTGTGATTTAAGTGACTAAATAGGAACGAAATATTTCACGAAACAATAGCACTTTGTAGTGTTTATATGAACATTTTACTTAGGGGCTGTTTGGTAGCCTTTTAATGGTAATTAAGATGCTAGTTCATAGCCTCTTAATGGATAAAAGGTAACCTTAAGTCTGAATGGTTAAGAGACTACCTCTTAGCCATTAATAGGTTATGAATCATTAACAAGCAGTCTCTTAATGACCATTAAGAGGCTATCAAACAGTCCCTTAGACAAGTTCCCAAGTTGCTTTGAGTGTTTGTGTCAATTGAGTCCACCAGTGTAGTTTAGTAGTTTTTTCATAACAATCGGCCAATAAGAATTATAAACATAGATATTCTAAAGTGTGTGTCTATATATTTTAAGTATTACAGGGCTTTAGCCTTTTTAGGACATTTCATAAGGTCATGCCTTTTAAAGTGATAGATTAAGCATGGTAGTTCCAAATACTCTTATGGTATCTAAGCTTCAAGAACAGTAAGAATTTCTATAGAATGCAACTCCAATAGGACGATACATTGTTCATCAACCTTTAAAATGAGAGATTTTCAAAGCTTTAGTTGTGAACAAGACAGGGACTCCACATTTAGAGTGCTTTAGTGTGAGTAGTATTAGGATGACTAACACCCTACAAAGTCATGATTATGTTATTTGGGATGGTGTGACCAACTTTAGCGAGGACCATAAATGCCTAGGTGGTGTTTATAATGCCTTAGTATAAATCAGATCAATATGTCGTTTAGGATGGATGGGAAAATCTCATTAAGGACCGTAAATCGCTAAAGGATTTGTTTTAATTCCTACATTCCAATGTTTTCGGAAATGCAGGGGGAACCACATTGAACACAATGAATCCTGAACGAGGGGTGTTAGATGAACCTCATATTATTTGTGGAAAGATGAGACATGAGGTTTATAAGAGATATTTAACCTCACAAGCAACACAATTTAGATGTTAAAGATGTGAAAGAAAAGAATTGTGTTGAAGTGAGAATGTGTAACATCACGAAAATATCGAATCAAAAGTGCCAAGTTCTTAAAATCAAAGCACCAAAAATGAAAAATAAAAATTTTGATTTTCTGGCCGATCGCGATACGCGACGGCTCAAGCCTTAACGTCATCGCGTATCGCGATGACGTGGTCTGACAGTGAGACACGTGTCCCGCCACGTGTCACAATGTGGCACTGTGTTCCGCCACGTGGCATGACGTCCGCTGATGACCGTCGTTTGAGTCAATCAAAAACCTAGTTAAACTATATAGATAGGATAAGTAAGGTATCGTATCCACCAGGAATATGTGGTCAATGTATTCGTGTAACAGATTTCTAATTATGAAGTGACTGATTTTAGTGCTGATCACACAAGCAATTAAAGTGAATTTAGAGAATTAAGCAAACAAACAAGTAAACGAGTTTCAATCAATTAACAAAGCAAATCACACCCGGGAATTCAAGTAGGTAACTTACTGTCACAACCCCCGACCCCTATACCCCGGGAGGGGAGCCATGAGCATTGATTGGTGGTATCGGTGTTTATTAAATTATTTTGCAGCGGAAAATTTCGTCAGAACCGTAGTTAGGAAAAATGATCAGAGTTATAAAAAACCACCATAATTTTTATTATGATAAACCGGAAATTTAATCCCTTTTTTTATACAAACATAGGTTTTATAGGGTCAAACCCTAATTTACAAAACATGTTTCTTTATTCTGGTGACAAGCCCTTATTTAAGCTGGAAGCCCGCAGGCATCATTCCTTTATCTCTAACAAGTCACCTGAAACATGTTTAAAATATTTGATCAGCAAGAAATACTGGTGAGTACATTCATTTGTAAATGACACATTTTACAGTTACAACATTAAGATGTTTTTACACCTGCCTGCTTACAAATTACCGAAAGGTACTTGTCACTCGACCGTATCTATGACTGTGGTCATATTACTTATTGGCTAGCACTTGTCCAATAAGTAACGTGTAATAGCCCAGTTGGCAAGCCTTGTATACAAAACCCCACAATACCAGTAGTAATCATCCCGTAAGTCTATAGAGACTTAATCACTGTAATGTATTTAAAATACTTTAAAAATATATTTGAAAACATTTAGACCATCTGCCATGAGTTTTATAGGTTTTGAAATCATCATGACAGTGTCGGAAAAACAGTTGTGTCACGCAAATGTGAGTGGTACAAAAACTCGAATGTCTCACCTTGCAAGTTTACAATTAAATAACACCTCTTAGTATTAAGCACCTAGGATAAACACAATGTAGTATACCTAGATTAGTATAAAACCAATAATCATAACGATAATCACGAGAGTAGAAACTTTACACGATGACACAATGTCATACCTTAACAGGCAGAGCTTTCGGATTCATGTATATTTCTTTCGATCGGATATCGTTACGATACTCGGGTATTATACCGTTATCTTAATATATATATAAGTATATGTGAGTGTGTGAATTCAGAGAGAAAGAAAATTTTTTTGCAAGATTGAATGTCCCGTTCACCATCTATATATAGTAAGTTTTGGACCGTGATGGCCATAAATAGAAAGCCGTCGCGTATCGCGAAGAATCTTGTAGCTATGTCGAGTCAGCCTTATGCCTACTACGTGGCACGCCACGTGTCCTCTGCGTAACCTCCACGTCGTGGTACACTATGGGTAGCTATATCAGCCTATTGCGTATCGCTACGCCGCCATATATCTAGATAAGGTTACACATCATCGCGGTACGCGATGAGGCTAACCCAAACCTGTCGCGTATCACGATGGGAGACATAAATACTAAGGCGGCCCTTAAGAAGTGAAAAGTGCGCCACATTGCGCCCATCGCACTTCGCACTTCGCCCGAGCCCGTGCCCGTGCGTGTGCGCGTTCGGGTGCTTCGCACCCTCCGCTAGGACAACTGGGTGTGATTTGTCTTAAAAGAACATTAACATATAAATTTTCTTTCTTATAAAGAACTCACTAGTTTTATAATCTAGCGATGTGGGACAAGGACTTACACTCCTATTTATACCATGGTGGAAGGCTCTCCTTTTTCTTCCTCCACCAATGTGGGATGGAATTTTCTCCTTTGTTTTCCTTACTTTTTCCTTTAATATATTTGTGGTTTGTTATAGTCTCCCCTCCTTATTTTGAATCTCGTCCTCGAGATTTGATTGGAATATGTGCGGGTACTTTCGTTTCATTTCATACTCCAATTCCCAAGTATATTCTGGTCCACCTTTTGAATCCCACTTCACTTTGACCAGAACTATTCTTTTATGCTTGAGATTCTTGATCTTTCAATCTTCAATTTGCAAAGGTTTCTCAATGAATTTTAACTTTTAATTTACCTTTATATCTTGAAGGGGTACTTCTAGTGTTTTATCAGCTAAACTTTTCCTTAAGTTACCTACATGGAATACATCATGTATACCTGACATTTCCTCTGGTAATTCTAGCTGATAGGCTACTGGTCCAATTCGTTTGAGAACTTGGAATGGTCCAACAAATCTTGGACTTAGCTTTCCTCTCTTACCGAATCGGATTACTCCCTTCCATGGAGATACTTTTAGTAGCACTTTGTCTCCAACTTGAAATTCCAATGGTTTGCGTCGATGATCCGCACAACTTTTCTGACGATCTCGTGTGGTCTTTAATCTTTCCTTAACTTGATTTATCCCATCAGTACTTTCTTGTATGATTTCAAGACATGATAATTGTTTTCCTCCTATTTTTGCCCAACACACTAGAGTTCTGCACCTTCGTCCTTACAAGGCTTCAAATGGGGCAGCATTAATACTTGTATGATAACTGTTATTATAGTAGAATTCTATTAGTGGTAAATGGTCATCCCAATTTCCACCAAAATCTATTACACATGCTCTTAACATGTCTTCCAATGTTTGTATGGTTCTTTCACTTTGACCATCAGTCTGTGGATGGTATGTTGTGCTCAAGTTTAATTTTGTTCCCGTAGCTACTTGGAAACTTTTCCAAAAATGAGAAGTAAAACGGCTATCCCGATCCGATACAATGGATATTGGAACTACATGTAATGAGACAACTTTGTCTACATGCAGCTTAGCTAATTGTTCCATTTTGAAAGTTTCCTTTATTGGTATAAAATGAGCTGATTTTGTTAATCTGTCCACAATCACCCAGATTTTGTCATTACCTTTTCTTGTGGTAGGTAATTTGGTAACAAAATCCACTGTTATTAATTCCCATTTCCATTCTGGCATTCTAATTGTTGAAGTAATCCGGATGGCTTCTGATGTTCTGCTTTAACTTGTGAACAAGTTAAGCATTTTGAAACATAACTAGTTATGTCCTTTTTCATTCCTATCCACTAATAGATTTTCTTCAAATCTTGATACATTTTATCTCTTCCAGGATGCATTGTGTATTTGGATTTATGTGTCACACCCCCATCTTAGGCCTAGGAGTATGATCAATAGTTGGTACCATATTTATAAATAAATCAGAGTTGCGGGTTAATGCGGAAGACTTTAATAAACAGGTGAATTTAAAGTTAAAATATTTACATTACAAAATACGAGACGAAAGTCTCGTTTAGTTTTACTTGTTTATATGTTTTACAAAACCACCATATTTTAATATTTACATAAAGTTATCCGAGCCATCGGATTCTTGAGCTCTTCGTCTTTCAAACTCTAATCTTGGTTACCTACAAAATGTTATAAAATACGTCAGCAACGAATGCTGGTGAATATGCTGACGCGAAAATATTTTCTTTACTTAATTACCCCTCGAGACCACGTAAGCCTCGGCCCATCTAGGCTTAGGAATAATCAAGTTAAACAATCATTATAAACTTGAGTCTCTACTCTAGGTCACCTCAGCAAAACACCGCAGCGTTTCGACATAACTTAGGTACCATAAATATACACATGGTCATTCTCACTCAGACGTAACTTAGGTCCGGCCCATCGTGGCTGGAGGTCGTGACCAAGCGTGGTGCGATGTGCCCACCGCGTTCCACATATGTAAGGATCCAGACAAACTTATACCACAGCCTGAGGGCTAGGCTTATACTCTTATTTACAATGTTTTTAGAGACACGTAGCCTCATGTAAAGTTTTACACATAACACGTTTAATTGTTTGAAAACAAGTTTATAAAAGTGGGGCGTATTCACCTTTTGATAGGGATCGGTTTCCAACACCGTCCGTGAGTTCTTCTCTTGCTATCTCGCACCTATAGTACGAGTATAACTTTTGTTAGTCGGATACACGATCCAGCTTAAGACCTTTAGTCTTATTTATCTCGATAAACCTTTAGTTCGTAATCTCTTTTACTTTAAAACCTTTAGTTTTAATAGTAATTTATAAACCTTTAGTTTATTCTTAAAACCCGACGTTTCTTCTTCTTCTTTAAGAAACGTATTCTTTTCTTTATTATTTAAGTATACTCATTATACATAAATAATATAATTTATAACAAAGAATAATCGTATACATATATATACTCATATATATATTTTATTTTTCTTTCTTTATTTTCTTTGTTATATATTTCTTTGTTTATCAAGAATAACATCGACTTGGGTATTAAGCCTTTATAATATTTTATTTTTATTTTGGTCGGGCATTGTACCTACCTTTCTTGGCTTAGAAATAACCTAAACACTTGGGCAGCACTTCGATGCCGCTCTATCAAAACTTCTTCTTTGCAAACTCTTTCTCCTTACTTGGCACGCTTTTCGAGACACCAACACTCTTTGGCACGCACTTCGAGATAATCATTGGGACGTCGGGACAGCACCTCCTTCTTGTTTGGAATATCATCGGGGAAATAGCACGTTTATCGAGGTTTCGGGGCACGTTTATCGAGACGGATTGAGGGCACTCTTTACGAGGTTTAGAGAGAGAGTAGTGAGAGAGTAATGTGTTTGTTTTTGGTGTGATTTGGAATGAACCCGCAGCCCTCCTATTTATAGCAATTTTTGGACCCCATCGCGGTACGCGATGGGTCACTTAGCAGGCCTATCGCGTACCGCGATATAGGCCTGCTGAGTCACACAGTAGACCTGCCACGTGTGACACGTGGCAGGCACCGTGCCATGTGGCGACACGTGGCGGCAACCGTTGCCACCGTGTGCCACGTGGCACACGTGTCACAATCTGTCGGACACCCCATCGCGGTACGCGATGGGTGTCTCTCTTGACCTGTCGCGTAGCGTGATGGGTCATGAAAACAGATTTTACATTTAAGCCCCTAGAGTTTGGAATTTGGCAGAATTGGTCCCTTGACTTTGGAAACGTGACATTTTTGGCCCGAAATTTACGTGATGTTACATCCTCCCCACCTTGAAATAAATCTCGTCCTCGAGGTTTCTTACAAGAATAAGTTGGGGTATTTCTTTCTCATTTCGGATTTGAGTTCCCAAGTATATTCGGGTCCTCGTCGGGAATCCCATTTCACTTTCATGATTTTCAAAGTTCGTGTTTTAAGTTTCTTTGTTTTTGAATCTTCAATTTGAATTGGTCTTTCAATGAATTTTAAGTTCTCGTTAATTTCAACATCTTTTAGTGGCATCGAAAGAGATTCGTCGGCTAAACACTTACGTAGATTCTAAACATGGAATACATCGTGTATCCCTTGCATTTCCTCGGGTAGTCACAAACGGTAGGCGACGATACCAATTCGTTCGAGTACCTCGAAGGGTCCAACGAATCGAGGACTTAGTTTGCCTTTCTTATCGAATTGAACTACGCCTTTCCATGACGAGACTTTCAAAAGAACTTTGTCACCAACATTGAATTCTAACGGCTTACGACGGACATCGGCGTAACTCTTTTGACGATCACGTGCCGCCTTAAGTCGTTCTCGAATTTGAAGAATTTTGTCGGTGGTTTCTTGGACTATTTCGGGTCCAGATAATTGATTGTCTCCAGTTTCAGACCAGCACACGGGCGTCCTACACTTTCGACCATATAACGCCTCAAATTGGGCGGTTTGAATGCTTGTGTGATAACTATTGTTATACGAGAATTCCATTAGGGGTAAGTGGTCATCACAACTTCCACCTAAGTCTATCACACTTGCGCGGAGCATATCTTCCAACGTTTGAATTGTCCTTTCTCTTTGCCCATCAGTTTGTGGATGATAGGTGGTGCTAAGGTTAAGCTTTGTGCCGAGTGCTTGTTGGAAGCTTTTCCAAAAGTGAGACGTGAAACGACTGTCTCGATCGGAGATTATAGATAGCGTTACTCCATGCAAAGAACGATGTTGTTTACATAAATACGCGCTAATCTATCCATTGAGTACGACTCATTAATAGGTATGAAATGTGCGAACTTTGTTAATCGGTCCACAATCACCCATATAGCATTGTGTTGTCGAGTCGTTTTCGGGAGTTTGGTAATGAAATCCATAGTGATTAACTCCCACTTCCATATGGGAAGTTCAGGTTGTTGGAGCAGTCCCGAAGGCTTTTGGTGTTCAGCCTTGACTTTCAAACAAGTAAGACATTTCGCAACATGCGAAGTGACATCCTTCTTCATTCCATTCCACCAATAGTTCGACTTGAGGTTTTGATACATTTTGTCGCTCCCGGGATGCATCGTATATTTAGACTTATGGGCTTCGTTTAAGATCTTCTCATGCAATCCTCCAACAATTGGTACCCAAATTCGGTTTCCCATTCTATGAATACCATCATCACCTTTGACTAACGAGTCAATGGTGCCATTACGTTTTTCATCAGAGATTTGGTTCTCGTTGATCGCTTGAGTTTGAGCGGATTTGATTTGGTCAATAAGATCGATTTGAAGTTCTAGCCTTAACGCTCGGACTCTTTTCGGCTTTTCATGCTCTTTACGACTTAAGGCATCATCCACAACGTTGGCCTTACCTTCATGATAAACTATTTCACAATCATAGTCGTTGAGAGTCTCCATCCAGTGTCGTTGGCGCATGTTGAGCTCCTTTTGATCAAAGATGTGTTTTAAGCTCTTATGATCAGTGTACACGGTAAATCTTACTCCGTAGAGATAGTGCCTCCATATCTTAAGTGCGAAGATTATGGCGCCTAACTCTAGATCGTTAGTCGTGTAGTTCTTCTCGTGTACTTTCAATTGACGAGAGGCGTAAGCGATTACCTTCTTTCATTGCATTAATACACATCCCAAGCCGGAATGAGATGCATCGCAAAAGACAACGAAATATTCAATACCTTCTGGCAAGGCCAGTATAGGATCTTGGGTAAGCTTTTGTTTAAGTATATCGAACGCCTCTTGTTGCTTTGTTCCCCATTCGTATTTGATGTTCTTTCGAGTCAAGGAGGTTAGAGGAACAACGATTCGAGAAAAGTTTTCAATGAATCTTCGGTAGTAGCCTGCCAATCCTAAGAAACTTAGAATCTCGGTTGGAGAATTTGGGATCTCCCACTTAGAGATAGCTTCAATCTTAGCTGGATCCACTTGAATACCATTTACGTTAATGATGTGACCAAGAAATTGCACTTCGTGCAATCCGAACTCACATTTTGAGAACTTGACGTACAATTTCTCGGTTCTAAGAACTTCAAGTAAGGTTCGAAGATGATTTTCATGATCGTCCTTAGACTTAGAGTAAATGAGTATGTCGTCGATGAAAACGATCACAAATTTATCTAAGTAAGGTTTACAGATTCGGTTCATCATGTCCATGAACGCGGATGGCGCATTAGTAAGTCCGAATGGCATAAAAGTGAACTCATAATGGCCATACGTTGTCCAAAATACGGTCTTTGGAATGTCTTCGGTTTGAACCTTAAGTTGGTGATAGCCGGAACGAAGATCGATTTTTGAAAAGAAGCTAGCACCTTGAAGTTGGTCGAACAGGTCATCGATACGCGGGAGTGGATAACGGTTCTTAATTGTAACCTTGTTGAGAGCTCGGTAATCAATGCACATTCGCATTGATCCATCCTTCTTTTTGACGAATAGTATCGGCGCTCCCCATGGTGATGAACTTGGTCGTATGAATCCTTTCTCGAGAAGTTCGTCCAATTGTTTCTTCAGTTCTTTCATCTCGGTTGGCGCGAGGCGATATGGAGCCTTGGCGATCGGAGTAGTACCAGGAATAAGATCAATCCTAAACTCTACTTCATGATCGGGAGGAATGCCAAGAAGTTCGTCGGGAAAGACATCGGCATATTCAGAAACAACGGGAACGTCTTTGAGTTCTTTGGGTTTTGATTCCTCGGTGACGTAGGCCATAAATGCTAAGCATCCTTGATTCAAACATTTGTTAGCCTTTATCATGGAGATTAAGCTAACTTGGCCAGCGTCTTTATCCCCTTCAATTCGTATGGTACGTTTATCAGGGGCTCGAAGTTCAACGGTCTTGCTATTGCAAAGGATACGAGCATGGTTGTTGGAAAACCAATCCATTCCCAATACAATATCAAAACCAGCAAGAGTCATAGGTAACAATTGAATAGGCAAAATGTAACCGGCTACAAGATTTTTCCGTTTTCTAAAGCTTCGGAGATTTTAACGATTTCGCCATTAGCGGTCTCAACGCTTAGAGTTTTATTAAGTTTGATTAAAGGTTCATTTAATAGACTACAAAAGTTATAATCTAAAAAACTTAAATTGGCTCCTAAATCAAACAAAACTCTAGCATACGCATTGTTAACTAAGAACGTACCGGTGATGGTTTCCGGCATGTCAGCCGCTTTCTTAGTGTCCAAGACGAAGACTATTGCATTTCCCTTCTTGGGCTCGTTCTTTTGACCGCTACCACCCGCACCACCAGTCGCGGGCTTATTCTTAGGGAATTCGAAGCTAAGATGCCCCATCTCCTTGCAGTTATAGCAAGTCATCTTTTTCTTCCAACAGTCGGCCGTAGCATGGCCGGGTCGATTACACGATTCACAGACTCGGGGAGTGAAGATGCATTTACCCCTATGATGTTTCTTACAAACTTTGCATTGAGGAACGCTGGGGTTGAAGCTGGACCTTCGTTGATCAATTCCTTTACCCTTGAAGCGGGTATCTCCTCCCCTCCTTGAGTCATGTGTTGTTACGACTTTCTTATCTTCTTCTTTATTGCGGATCATTCCGCCCATCAAGTAACCTGCCAACTCCATTGCGAAGTCAGCGGTTTGTGGCAAGTGTGATCTCACCATATCACGAATCTCTCGTGGCAGTCCCAAATGTAACGTGTGACTTTGCTGGATTCCGGGGTAACCAGCTGGGGAACCAATCGATAGTATTCATGGAATTTTTTGTTGTACTCACGAAGGTTTGTTCCAACAACCTTGTGAGCTAAGAACTTTGTTTGAATCTGATCTGTCTCGTGCATTGGACAGAACTTCGACATTAACAATTCCTTGAACTCATTCCAGGTCAGACTATACATTACCTCCCTTCCTCTACTCATGATCAACATGTTCCACCATTCTAGCACTTCGCCTTTGAACATCAAGGCGGAGTATTGTATCTTTTCTTCGTCCGAACACTTGCTTGTAATTACAATTGTCTCCATCTCTTCGAGCCACCTTAAAGTTGCAATGGCTCCCTTGTCACCATGGAACTCTTTCGGTCCATAGCATTTAAAGTCTTTGAACGAACATCTACCAATTTTAAGTTTCTTAAACTCTTGACGGACCCCACCATCGGCGTTAGATTCATGTACGCTTTCATCCATACGGGAGGGTCTAGATCGGGATTTAGAGACAGACTTTCGGGAACGATTTTCAGATTGCGAATGCTTTGTTGGTCTAGATTGGGATTTAAGTTCAGATTCGGCCCTTACGGCATCTTTCACTAAATTTTGAATTTGTTTCATGTATTTGTCGGGAATTGGTTCCTCTTGATTAATTTCGGGACCTTTCCCTTTTTCTTGTCGTCTTTCGGTTTCCTTTCGGGAGACCTCTCGGTTATCACTTTGTCTAGACATTCTTTTTCTTTTATTCTTTTATCTGAAAATTAACATATTTCTTTCTTTAATATACATACTTATTTATTTCACATACTTATATATATCATAAAATGATATGTATATGATGTTACAACATTCTTATATATCGTTTATGTTACAACATTCTTATATATCGTTTAACTTGTGAAAAAGTTAAGCATTTTGAAACATAACTGGTTATGTCCTTTTTCATTCCTATCCACCAATAGATTTTCTTCAAATCTTGATACATTTTATCTCTTCCAGGATGCATTGTGTATTTGGATTTATGTGTCGCACCCCCATCTTAGGCCTAGGAGTATGATCAATAGTTGGTACCATATTTATAAATAAATCAGAGTTGCGGGTTAATGCGGAAGACTTTAATAAACATGTGGATTTAAAGTTAAAATATTTACATTACAAAATACGAGACGAAAGTCTCGTTTAGTTTTACTTGTGTATATGTTTTACAAAACCACCATATTTTTAATATTTACATAAAGTTATCCGAGCCATCGGATTCTTGAGCTCTTCGTCTTTCAAACTCTAATCTTGGTTACCTGCAAAATGTTATAAAATACGTCAGCAACGAATGCTGGTGAATATGCTGACGCGAAAATATTTTCTTTACTTAATTACCCCTCGAGACCACGTAAGCCTCGGCCCATCTAGGCTTAGGAATAATCAAGTTAAACAATCATTATAAACTTGAGTCTCTACTCTAGGTCACCTCAGCAAAACACCGCAGCGTTTCGACATAACTTAGGTACCATAAATATACACATGGTCATTCTCACTCGGACGTAACTTAGGTCCGGCCCATCGTGGCTGGAGGTCGTGACCAAGCGTGGTGCGATGTGCCCACCGCGTTCCACATATGTAAGGATCCAGACAAACTTATACCACAGCCTGAGGGCTAGGCTTATACTCTTATTTACAATGTTTTTAGAGACACGTAGCCTCATGTAAAGTTTTACACATAACACGTTTAATTGTTTGAAAACAAGTTTATAAAAGTGGGGCGTATTCACCTTTTGATAGGGATCGGTTTCCAACACCGTCCGTGAGTTCTTCTCTTGCTATCTCGCACCTATAGTACGAGTATAACTTTTGTTAGTCGGATACACGATCCGGCTTAAGACCTTTAGTCTTATTTATCTCGATAAACCTTTAGTTCGTAATCTCTTTTACTTTAAAACCTTTAGTTTTAATAGTAATTTTTAAACCTTTAGTTTATTCTTAAAACCCGACGTTTCTTCTTCTTCTTTAAGAAACGTATTCTTTTCTTTATTATTTAAGTACACTCATTATACTTAAATAATATAATTTATAACAAAGAATAATCGTATACATATATATACTCATATATATATATTATTTTTCTTTCTTTATTTTCTTTGTTATATATTTCTTTGTTTATCGAGAATAACATCGACTTGGGTATTAAGCCATTATAATATTTTATTATTATTTTGGTAGGGCATTATGCCTACCTTTCTAGGCTTAGAAATACTCTAAACACTTGGGCAGCACTTTGATGCCGCTATATCAAAACTTCTTCTTTGCAAACTCTTTCTCCTTACTTGGCATGCTTTTCGAGACACCAACACTCTTTGGCACGCCCTTCGAGATAATATTGGGACGTCAAGACAGCACCTCCTTCTTGTTTGGAATGTCGTCGGGGAAATAGCACGTTTATCGAGGTTTCGGGGCACTTTTATCGAGACGGATTGAGGGCACGCTTTACGAGGTTTAGAGAGAGAGTAATGAGAGAGTAATGTGTGTGTTTTTGGTGTGATTTGGAATGAACCCGCAGCCCTCCTATTTATAGCCATTTTTGGACCTCATCACGGTACGCGATGGGTCACTTGGCAGGCCTATCGCGTACCGCGATATAGGCCTGCTGGGTCACACAGTAGATCTGCCACGTGTGGCACGTGGCAGGCACCTTGCCATGTGGCGACACGTGGCGGCAACCGTTGCCACCGTGTGCCACGTGGCACACGTGTCACAATCTGTCAGACACCCCATCGCGGTACGCGATGGGAGTCTCTCTTGACCTGTCGCGTAGCGCGATGGGTCAAGAAAACAGATTTTACATTTAAGCCCCTGGAGTTTGGAGTTTGGAATTTGGAAGAATTGGTCCCTTGACTTTGGAAACGTGACACTTTCGACCCGAAATTTACGTGATGTTACATTATGGGATTCTTCGAGAATCTTCTCTTGTAACCCTCCTATGATTGGTATCCAGATCCTGTTTCCCATTCGGAGAATTTCGTCATATCCTTTGACAAGTAGATCAATGGTACCATTTCTTTTCTCATTTGCAATATTATTTTCTTCTATTGCTTGTTTCTGAGCATTCTTTACTTCATCAATTAAATTGATTTGAAGTTCTAACCTTAGAGCTCGCACTCTTTTAGGTTTCTCATGCTCTTTTCTGCTTAATGCATCGGGTACTATATTTGTCTTACCTTCACGGTATAGGATTTCACAATCATAGTCGCTAAGAATTTCCATCCAGCGTCTTTGCCTCATTGTAAGCTCCTTTTGCCCAAAGATATATTTTAAACTTTTATGATCTGTGAATACGGTAAACTTACTACCATATAAATAGTGTCTCCAAATCTTTAGGGCAAAAATTATTGCTCCCAATTCTAAATCATGTGTTGTATAATTCTCTTCATGCTTTTTTGATTGTCTAGATGCGTAAGCAATGACTTTTTCACGTTGCATTAATACACATCCCAATCCTAATTTAGAAGCATCACAACAGACTGTAAAATCTTCAGTTCCTTCTGGTAGTGCAAGTATTGGGGCATTTGTTAACTTTTGCTTCAAAGTTATAAAAGCTTCTTCTTGCTTAGGTCCCCATTCAAACTTGACATTCTTACACGTTAACTTGGTTAACGGAACTGCTATTCGGGAAAAGTTTTGAATGAAGCGTCTATAATATCCTGCTAATCCCAAGAAACTTCGAATTTCTGTAGGAGTTTTAGGAATTTCCCAATTAGTAATAGCTTCTATTTTAGCAAGGTCCACGTGAATACCTTCATGGTTAATCAAGTGTCCTAGAAACTGTACTTCTTGTAACCAAAACTCACACCTTGAGAATTTAGCATAAAGCTTCTCTTTCCTCAATAGTGTCAAAAGTGTATGAAGATGTTTAACATGGTCTTCACTGGTTTTGGAATAAATAAGTATATCATCTATGAAAACGATTACAAATTTATCCAAATATGGTTTACATATTCGGTTCATCATATCCATAAATGCAGCTGGCGCATTGGTTAAACCAAATGGCATGACTGTAAACTCATAATGACCATATCGTGTCCTAAAAGTTGTTTTAGGAACATCTTCTTCTTGCACTTTTAATTGATGGTATCCTGAGGGTAAATCAATTTTAGAGAAATATCGAGCTCCTTGGAGTTGATCGAATAAATCATCAATTATCGGTAAGGGATACCGATTCTTAATTGTGACCTTATTCAGTTCTCTATAGTCGATACACATATGCATTAACCCATCTTTCTTTTTGACAAACAATACCGGTGCTCCACAGGGTGATGAGCTAGGTCGTACGAAACCTCTTTCTAGCAATTCATCTAATTGTTTCTTTAATTCTAACATCTCTGTTGGCGCTAATCTATATGGTGCTTTAGCAACTGGCACTACTCCTGGTATTTTATGGATTCTAAATTCCACTTCACGATCAGGCGGTTGTCCGGGTAAATCTTCTGGAAAGCTGTCAGAGTATTCCGATACTACCGGAATTTCCTTTAGCTCTTTTCCTTTGGCGCTAATGATTACAGAAATAATATATGCTACGCCTTGTTTCCTTAGATAGATTTCCACTTTCATTACTGATATGAACTTCCTAGGCTTGAGCATTTTATCTCCTTGAATGGTAATGATTTTTCCCTTTGGCGTACGGATTTCAATAGAATTTGTATTACATAGGATTCGAGCGTGATTGGCTGCTAACCAGTCCATTCCTAATATGACATCGAATCCAGCCAAATTCATTGGGAGTAAATTTGCTTTAAACTTGTAGCCTAGTAAATTTATGTTTTCTTCTTGAAGTACTTCATGGATATGAATAGAATTTCCATCTGCCGTCTCTACCGTACAAACTTGATGAAGTTTGGTTAATGGATGATTTAAGGCTTGGCAAAATTTTTTGTTTATAAAACTTTGATTTGCTCTGGAATCAAACAATACTTTAGCGTAAACGTTATTGATAAGAAACGTACCCGCAATGACGTCTGGAATCATTGCTGCTTCTTGTGCAGTAAGCTGAAAAGCTCGTGCGCTCTTCTTAGGTCCATCTGTGTTCTTTGCTTTGTTGTCAGGCACCTTTATCAACTTTGGGCATTCTGGACGTATGTGGCCAGGTTCTCCACAGTTGTTGCAAACACGGCTCTCTTTTCTTCTACATTCTTCATCCGTATGTCCAGCCATTTTGTAAAAATTGCAATACTTAGTTTTCTTAAAAGCGCATCTCCCTGAATGGCTCTTTCTGCAAATTTTACAGAAAGGATGAGCATAAGATTGCCCCGTTCCTTTCTTCCGAAATTCTTGGGTAATCTTCTGGGCTAGATCTTTCTTTTTGTTTTCTTCCTGAGTTCGAACTAATCCGTCTGTCATGGTATTAGCTAGCTCACCTGTTTCTTCAATAGTCTGAGGTCTAGCTGACTTTACCAGATCGCGGATTTCACTTACTAATCCCTAAATATAACGAGAAATTAGTACTGATTCTGGCGAAGCCAAAGCCGGTACCATTCATGCATATTCGAAGAATTTTGTCGTATACTCACGACACTTCACACCTTTCATTTTGTGATTTAAGAACATATAAGCAATCTTTTCTCTTTCATGAGGAGGACAAAATTTCCTTTCTACTATTTCTTTAAATTCTTCCCAGGGCATAGTATAGACTATGTGACTTCCTTTTGACTGGAGGATCGTGTTCCACCATTCCATTGCTTCATTTATAAAAAGGTTAGAAGCATATAATATTTTATCTTCTTCCGAACATTTACTTATTCTAATTATAGCTTCCGTCTTCTCTAACCAGCGTAGTGCTGAAGTAGGTCCTTCATTTCCAGAGAATTCGGTTGGTTTACAGGCCAAGAAATCTTTGTAAGTACGACCATGAACTTTTGAGTTTTTGGGTAATGGGTTGCTATTTTCTCCATTCACGCTATGACTAGCCTCATCGTTAGACTTAGGTTTATTACTCCCGGTCTTATGCCTAATTACAGAAACAGGTTGCCTAATAGCATTTAAAGGAATTGCTTCAGTGATTTTCAGAGCTATCATATTCTTATTATAGCTTCCATTTTCTCTAACCAGCGTAGTGCTGAAGTAGGTCCTTCATTTCCAGAGAATTCGGTTGGTTTACAGGCCAAGAAATCTTTGCAAGTACAACCATGAACTTTTGACTTTTTGGGTAATGGGTTGCTATTTCCTCCATTCACGCTATGACTAGCCTCATCGTTAGACTTACGTTTATTACTCCCGGTCTTATGCCTAATTACAGAAACAGGTTGCCTAATAGCATCAGCAATTAAAGGAATTGCTTCAGTGATTTTCAGAGCTATCATATTTTCAATAGCATTCATATTCAAACGAATTTCTTGATTATGAATTTCATGATTATGCTCGTTTCCGGGATTGTGCTCATTTACGTGACTATGCTCTTTTTCGCGATTGTGTTCATTTTCGCGATTGTGCTCATTCGACATCTGAATTACATAAAAGAAATAAATTATTAATATCGTAATCAAATAATAAAGTAGCAAGATATTAATAACACATAAGCATAAAATACACATAGGCACAGAATATGTCAAAATCGTCGATCTTTGCGACATTTACTCTTTTTATATATATATGCATTACTATATTTTACATCTACACACTTTATATATATATATATATATATATATATATGCGTCACTACACTTTTTTTTTACACAAAAGAAATTACGATAATGAACATATAAATATTATATATATAGCTTTATATATAAGGCTCTCGGTCATAGTATTTCCTGAGTAGGGTCTCCCCAATATTCCTCAGTCTATTGGCGGTATTCACCAATTCGTCTCCATAGTGACGGAGCTCTGTCGTCATTTCTGGCGTCATGGTGGGGTAGTTTGCGGTTTCAGCTTGGAACGGTGCATAGGGATTTGTCATCATCGTTTGATATTGCCAACCATTTGTCCACCATTCTTCCATTTGAGTTTGACTGATGATGTCATTAGGGAGCATGGTATTATTTGGATCCTGGAATGATATATTAGGGTTGTTGGAACTTCCTGCACCTATATCATTGAATATTGGTTGGAAGATTTCACATTCATCTAGGCATCTGCCTAGCCGCTCCTGCATGGGTATTGTTGACATGGGTGGTGGTAAAGTTGGTGGTGGTTCGATTGGTTGTGGTTGAGTTGGTTGTTCAGGTTGTGGTGGTTGTTCGAGTTGTGGTTGAGTTGGTTGTTCGAGTTGTGGTTGAGTTGGTTGTTTGACTGTGGTTTTTCCTTTCTTGTTTCTTCTCAATCCTCGTTGCCAGTCTGTGAGCCTTATTCTTCTTTTGGGCTTTGATTTTTCTACAGGTTGGGCTTGAAAGATCATGGGTTCAGGTTGTTGTTGACTACATTCTCCTTCTTCTATATCCGTGAAGTTAACAGATATGTGTTCAAAAGCATCAACTAACTCACTCATGCTGTTAATCAAAAAAAATAAAACAACGAACTCCAAACGAGAATAGTACTTATTTTCACGTGTGGTTAAAATCTTATTTTTTTTATTTTATGGTTAACTCATAAGTTAATGCATGTATTTCCTAACATAAATTTTTAAGATTAGTTATTATTAAAATACCCATATTGTTTTAACCAGTGGCTCTGAACATTGATTGGTGGTATCGGTGTTTATTAAATTATTTTGCAGCGGAAAATTTCGTCAGAACCGTAGTTAGGAAAAATGATCAGAGTTATAAAAAAAACACCATAATTATTATTATGATAAACCGAGAATTTAATCCCTTTTGATACAAACATAAGTTTTTATAGGGTTAAACCCTAACTTACAAAACACGTTTCTTTATTTTGGTGACATGCCACTTATTTAAGCTGGAAGCCCGCATGCATCATTCCTTTGTCTCTAACAAGTCACCTGAAACATGTTTAAAATATTTGATCAGCAAGAAATACTGGTGAGTACATTCATTTGTAAATGACACATTTTACAGTTACAACATTAAGATGTTTTTACAACTGGCTGCTTACAAATTACCGAAAGGTACTTGTCACTCAACCGTATCTATGACTGTGGTCATATTACTTATTGGCTAACACTTATCCAATAAGTAACATGTAATAGCCCAGTAGGCAAGCCTTGTATACAAAACCCCACAATACTAGTAGTAATCATCCCATAAGTCTACAGAGACTTAATCACTGTAATGTATTTAAAATACTTTAAAAATATATTTGAAAACATTTAGAACATCTGCCATGAGTTTTATAGGTTTTGAAATCATCATGACAGTGTCGGAAAAACAGTTGTCTCACGCAAATTTGAGTGGTACAAAAACTCGAATGTCTCACCTTGCAAGTTTACACTTAAATAACACCTCCTGGTATTAAGAACCTAGGATAAACACAATGTAGTATACCTAGATTAGTATAAAACCAATAATCATAACGATACTCACGAGAGTAGAAACCTTACACGATGACACAATGTCATACCTTAACAGGCAGAGCTTTCGGATTCGTGTATATTTCTTTCGATCGGATATCGTTACGATACTCGGGTATTATACCGTTATCTTAATATATATAAGTATATGTGAGTGTGTGAATTCAGAGAGAAAGAAAATTTTTGTACAAGATTGAATGTCCCATTCACCATCTATTCATAGTAAGTTTTGGACCCCATCGCGGTACGCGATGGCCATAAATAGAAAGCCGCCGCGTATCGCAAAGAATCTTGTAGCTATGTCGAGTCAGCCCTAGGCCTGCTACGTGGCACGCCACGTGTCCTCTGCATAACCTCCACGTCAGTGCGCCATCAAAGCGCCACATTGCGCCCATCGCACTTCGCCCAAGCCCGTGCCCGTGCGCGTTCGGGTGCTTCGCACCCTCCGCTAGGACAACTGGGTGTGATTTGTCTTATAAGAACATTAACATATAAATTTTCTTTTTTATAAAAGAACTCACTAGTTTTATAATCTAGCAATGTGGGACAAGGACTTACACTCCTATTAATACCATGGTGGAAGGCTCTCCTTTTTCTTCCTCCACCAATGTGGGATGGAATTTTCTCCTTTGTTTTCCTTACTTTTTCCTTTAATATATTTTGTGGTTTGTTATACATACAGTAATCTCATGCAACCTAACAGATTAATCATTAATGGTTAACTACAGACTTATCAACTAGACAATAATTGCTTTACACACGGCACTGGTTATCAAACGGTCCCTGCCAGTGTGACTCAGTTAAGGGCAATTATATGCTTTGTCGTATTCAACCTAATCAAACAATCCTATGATCATTTATTATAGCAACTGGTAACTAATCGTTTAGATCAACGTAAACCTAAACCGATTGAACACACAGAAATACTAAACATCAATAATCATAGATTAACCATAAACAGTTATACATAAATGTTCTTAGTCACATGAGGAAACTGAAATTGTTACAAACTTTACATCCCATGTATGATTCGGAGAATACTAGCCGAGCATCGTCATTGATAAATCTTCAATTATGATGAGGAAGGCCATTAGGATTGATCAAGAGATGATTGGTAGCCCTGGAACTCACCCAAAATCGCCTAATAGCTGCTGTTGGTCGTCAATACTTATTAGGGTTCGGAAAATAGAAGATATAGATCAAAATCCGTTTTTTCACGTTTTTTAAGACCATGGCGTATCGCGATGGCCATAGACCCAACCTATCTCGTAAAGAGACCTAAGAAAACCTCATATTTGGATTCCTCTCGTCGAGAAACCCAAAATTCATATATTATGGTTCCCGTAACTCATTTTCTAGCTCAGGATATGCTCATTTTACTTCAAGGTCGCATTTTGTCAACCCATCTTGTTCAGTTTTAGCATTGGCTTATGATTTCTCATCCATACTCTTCCCGAATCCTTGTAACACTTCCCAAGACATCAAATCATGCTTCGGTCTTCCCGAGATATCATTCCATGCTCGTATAGGTCTCGCATTTAGCATCTTTAACGATCAATTACCTGAAATACAAAAGCACGTATGAAGTACCAAAGTTCTAACAATGTACTCAATAAAACTACATAATTAATACACTAATATATATACAAAATACCCGACCATCACATCCCCACACTTATCTTTTGCTTGCCTTCAAGCAAAACTCTAAAGTAAACAATAACCTCCATCATAGGTATGTGAATTATCGCCATTAATACTAGTAAGGTTTAAGGTCATACCCAGTTTCCCAGACTGACACTTTCTAGATTGACATCCCACAAATACGGTTAAGTGCTATAATAAAAACAATAAAGCCGTCTAGACGAGTGTACTTTGTTTCCGGTTAAAGCATACATGTTCATACCCCTCACACTATCAACACTCCTCTCGGTTTAATATCTGGACTAGAAAAAGATGTGCAAGTATATGTCTCTACCCTCAAATACCAAATATGAGTCACAACTTAATAAGCTTGCAGGCCAGTCTTATCTCCACCCATTACCCACCGGTTGCATAAAGACTCGGACTAAGGTTTTGCTGGGGCTTAGGTTGGGTGCGGAATAGGCATATTTAGTGACTAAGATGGATGTAACCCAGTTTACAAATACACAAACAACTAATCAAAAATAAACAGACTGCTAATTACATAACTGAATAAGAACTGACTTTCGTTTTGGCTTTTTGCCGAA
This sequence comes from Bidens hawaiensis, assembly GCF_021521415.1. Classification (NCBI taxonomy): domain Eukaryota; kingdom Viridiplantae; phylum Streptophyta; class Magnoliopsida; order Asterales; family Asteraceae; genus Bidens; species Bidens hawaiensis. Next base: position 205,539 of record NW_027495538.1, on the reverse strand, counting down.
CTTTTTTTTTTTTTTGCAGCTGATAGACAATATATTGAAGCAAATAAATATACAACTCTGATAAACACATATTTACAACTCAACCGAGACATACGTACATTGTGTACTATGCTCAACAACTGACTATATACAACTCGATAACGAACTGGATTTCATCACACAGGGTTAAAATAAAGTGAAGGCCAAGGCTGAAATGGAGTGTAATGTTCCGTTTAACAAATGAAAAGGAATATGGTCCAAATGGGCTCCTAGGGGAATAATGTCGGGTAAGGAAATTTATTTAGTGGGGGGAAAGTGTATGTAAGGGATTTCAAAAGTCCTAATCTCCATACAGGTGGTGGTATTAAGATCTCGATAAGCATGTGACAAGCAAGTTTTAACTCTGTAAAACATACTGGTTTTCCTCAATCAATGGTGTAAGACATGTTTTATATCTATTACATAGTATGTGTATTAAGTATAGAGGGTCATCTCACAATATGTCTGGAATAATGGGCTGCCGATATGAAACATGTATACCCATCCCCTTGACTCGTTATCCCCGCCTAAACGACCCCATTTTAAACTTCTCTTTTTGAAAACATTTGTGAGTTAGACTATCGAGAAGCTGAAAAACCAACCATGACCAGAAACCTATAACTTGGCATTAATGGCAATAATTAACAATTAACAACTTCGGTTTCCGAACACTCTTCGAGGTACCATCGGGCTAAAATTTTCAAATTTCCCCCATCCCCACACTTGAGGTTTACATTGTCCTCAATGTAAAAATAGATAAAACGATTAATAGACATTTGAGGGACGGGGTTGAAATTGACTTTTTGACTAATAAGCAATTTTAAAATTCGGGGCTCAAATGTGGCGGTTCAACTAATAATTATACAATTACACTTTTAACGTTTAAAGTAATAAAAACAAAACAAATTATGAAACTGAAATCACCTGATATCAATGGGACTGGAGAAGGACCAGTCGGCTCGTGAACTCTCAAAAACACAACTCTCGTCTCATCCAATTACCAAACTGACAATCGAACCTGTAAAATCTCGAGACATGTAGAAGCAAGCTTCTCACAAGTGTAAGACATAGGTCTTTTAAGAGTTATGAAAATGAATATTTATTAAATTTATTAAAACAATTACCGAGCCAAATTAAGTCATTTCATAAGAAATTCTATTAAGTTAGTTAAAAACGTTAAAAGACCTAACTCACTTTCGTAGGAATCACGATTGCATTTAGCATATGCAACAAGCCCTGTAAACCCCCCGGTAGCCTGGGAGGACGAGTGGGGTCTCGTGAGGGTTTATAGTGAAATACACCCACAAAGTTCGGTTACAACATAATATACATGTACCTGGATTAACCACAGCAAAATGAACATGAAAGCACTCTAGGTCGCTTAACTGAAACCTCATTTTCTCGTGGAGCGGTATCCCCACACTTAGCTTTTACTATGATGGTACGCTTGAAATATAATTAGTAATATATAAAAAAATGCAAACTAAAAATATACAAAATGTACAAATACCACTCTTTTGAAAATTTGATGACATTCAAGGTGGGTGTCTAGCCTGCCCCCGTGCAGCCTTCTCGTTACATGCACGGTCCTCAAGAGATTCCTCCCAACCTTTTGGAACGCCATGATCCTGCCATTTACGTCTGGCGGTTTCTTTACCTCTTTCTTTTTCGTCTTCTTTCCCTTTCTTGTAGTTGCTTCCTCACCATCTCTAACTCCATGCAACATCTCATTCCATCCTTTCTCCTTCATGCTACTCCTTAGCTCATTCCTGTCAGTCACAAAACATTTCTCTTTTGTGTGATCCTTTCTCAAGGATTCACACTTGTCAACAACATGGTTAGTAGCATTTTCAAACAATGGTAACTGTTTATCACGATCCCCACACTTAATCTCCAATATCCCCTTAGCACAATCAATTACCGCATGTGTTGTGGCAAGGAATGGCCTACCCAATATGACTTGCGGTTGTGTATTATTCTCACGTTTGGCATAGTCAAGTAAAAGAAAGTCAACTGGGTAGAAAAATTCCTCCACCTGAACCATTACATTAGTCACCATGCCCCGTGGAAGTGTATGAGTTTGGTCCGCCAACACCACGGTGGTGTTTACCTTTTCTAATGGGCCAAATTCATACTGATCATATAAACTACCAGACATGATACTAACACATGCTCCAAGATCTAGAAGTGCCCGATTTGTTTTAAATTTCCCAATTTGAATTGATAAAAGTGGCACTCCCGGGTCTTGGAGTTTACATGAGGTGATATTATTCTCCACCTCCTCATCTCTCATGTTGGTCGATTTACCATTTAAACATTTTTCACATGTGCAATTTTCACAAAAAGACATTTCATATGTTTTTGGTTCTGATTCATTTTGGAAAATTGATTCATTTTGACCGACACTTTCACCACTAAAATCTTCCACCACCCCCTCAACAAACTGTGGTGGTGAATCAACTTCAACAACAGAAATTTCAAAATGAGGTAAAAGACTTACAGCGTTGATGTGCACATTGTTTCCCTTCTTGGAGCTTGAGCAGTAATGGTTCGGGTTGACTGTGGTGTCACTCGAGAGTTGGCTCGTGCTCTTCTGTAACTTTGCCACATCTGAAGCGAGCTGACCGATCTGCTTCATCATTGCCTCTGACGACTTATCTCGTAACTCGAACTGTTGCTTCGTTTCAGCTTTATGATCAGTCATAACCTTCAGCAACGCATCCAACTTGAGTGCACCGACTCATCTGAATTTCCCGAGGACCCCCTCTGCTGGTCCTTATTACCCGATGAATTTCCACCCCGATTACCGTCTCTGTTATACCCCCGATTCTGATCATACGAACCTTGCTGCTGCTGATAACCGCCCTTGCGGTAATTACCCTGCGACATGTTCTGGCTCGATCCCTGAAAGTTCGGGTTCAACTGTGTAGACGCGTTCCCGTAACGAAAGTTCGGGTGATTCCTCAGGCCCGGGTGATAGGTGCTTGAATTCAACCCTTGACCATTGGAATCCCCGTAAGCATAATTAACTTCCTCGGGTTCATCCTCCTCGTCATCATAAAACTCGGGGCAATTTTCTGCCTTATGCCCGAGCTTACCACAATCTTCACAAACCGGGAATTTCACTCCAACTTTCCCGACCTCTTTTTTCTTACTTTTTTTCAACTCAGCCAGTTCACGTTCCAACTCAGTAATTCTTTCAGACTCACTCGTAACTGACTTAACTGACCTTGATGAATTACCCCGTCTTCGTCTTTCAGCTGCTGCTTCAAATTTCGAATCTTCACACATATACTCTAAAAAATCCCAATCATCTTCCTCAGGCTGATTCAGCAACAAACCATTACACAAGGCCTTAAGATGCTTTCGGTCCTCGTATGTCAACCATCAACAAAACACTTTACCAGTTCCCACAGTTCGATTTGGTGATGTGGGCATTTCTTGATCATGTCTTTATACCTGGTAAAAGATTCATGAAATAACTCACCAGAGAACTGTGAAAAGTTGCGAATGTCTGAACGGGCCTCGGTAGTCTTCGACTGTGAATAAAACTCATTTAGAAACACCTGCTACATCTCGGCCCAATTTCTGATACTGTGCATCGGCAGTGAATTAAACCAGAGTTTTGCTTTGTCTTTCAGGGAAAACTGGAATAATCGCAACCGGACTTCATCCTGATCGAATGTGCCATCACCAATAGACCCGCAAATAGCCGAAAAATCGGTCAAGTGTGAATATGGGTCTTCCGAAGCCAACCCGTGGAAATGAGGAACGATGTTAATGTAAGATGGCCGGGACTTAAAAGTTTGCTGTCCTTGCACTCGTTCCTGTGGGACCAAGGGGGATGCTCCGTCCGAGATAGCCGGTCTGAACCGACTGTTAACACCGTGAACCGGAGCCATAAAATTCCTCCTAAGCCCCCCGGGGTTTCCCAAACCGCCTCGGTTAACCAGAATACCACGAACTCTCTCGGGCCGTTCCGCTCGATTCACCCTGTCTCGACCCCTTCCAATCCTTTTAACTGTTTCAGTCTGTATTCGATTAACCAGCTCTTCTACCTCTTTACCCCGATTACCATAACCCACATCTTCCTGCTCAAAACCTTCATTCTCGGGCTCAACTGCCCGATTATTTCTAACCCATCTGTCTACCTCATCATCGATCTCCAAACCTTCGTTTCTATTATTATTTTCCCCTTCGTCTTCCTCTTCTGTCGGAACACTCGGTTGAAAATCATCGATATTTTTCCAAACTCGGCGGTTGGGGTTATTATTTGGAGCGGATGGTCCGGCTCGGTCAAAGTTGAGGTTTAGGTTTCGTCTTGGGTTTTGGTTTCGAGTTCTGGAAGCATGAGCTGAGTGATTTTGGTCATTTTGGTCATTTTTGTTATTGAAGTCTGGTAGGTCAGGTATGTTGGCTGGGTGAAACGCGTTAGTTTGTGGGAGTGGGTCTTGGTTTTGGTCATTGTTCTGGTTCTGGTTTTCGTGTTGGTTCTGGTTCTGGTTCTGTTTCTGGTCTGCCATTTTTGAATTTCTGTTTTGTACTCGGTTATGCCGAGCTAACCTCTCTATTTTGGGCTCGTAAATTAACGGATATTGTCGGCCCGAATGGCGGGTGTGCATAAACCTGTAATCTGCACAACTAACACAACCCGCGTAAAATACAGAAAAATAAAATTTAAACTAAAAATTGAAAACAAAATTAAAACTAAAATTAAAATTAAAATTAAACACAAAATCAAATAAAACGAAAAACACTAAGCGCACTAACTCCCCGGCAACTGCGGCATTTTAATGACCGTCGTTTGAGTCAATCAAAAACCTAGTTAAACTATATAGATAGGATAGGTAAGGTATCGTATTCATCAGGAGTATGTGGTCAATGTATTCGTGTAACAGATTTCTAATTATGAAGTGACTGGTTTTTAGTGCTGATCACAGAAGCAATTAAAGTGAATTTAGAGAATTAAGCAAACAAACAAGTAAACGAGTTTCAATCAATTAACAAAGCAATCACACCCGAGACTTCAAGTAGGTAACTTACAGTAATCTCATCCAACCTAACAAATTAATCATTAACAGTTAACTACAGACTGATCAACTAGACAACACCTTAGGCAACAATAATTGCTTTACACACGGCACTGGTTATCAAACGGTCCCTGCCAGTGTGACTCAGTTAAGGGCAATTATATGCTTTGTCGTATTCAACCTAATCAAACAACCCTATGATCAATTATTATAGCAACTGGTAACTAATCGTTCAGATCAACGTAAACCTAAACCGATTGAACACACAGAAATACTAAACATCAATAATCATAGATTAACCATAAACAGTTATACATAAATGTTCTTAGTCACATGAGGAAACTGAAATTGTTACAAACTTTACATCCCAGGTATGATTCGGAGAATACTAGCCGAGCATCGTCATCGATAGATCTTCAATTATGATGATAAAGGCCATTAGGATTGATCAAGAGATGATTGGTAGCCCTGGAATTCACCAAAATCGCCTAATAGCTGTTGCTGGTCGTCAATACTGATTAGGGTTCGGAAAATAGAAGATATAGGTCAAAATCCGTTTTTTCACGTTTTTTAAGACCATCGCGTATCGCGATGGCCATAGACCCTACCCATCTCGTAAAGAGACCTAAGAAAAACTCATATTTGGATTCCTCTCGTCGAGAAACCCAAAATTCATATATTATGGCTCCCGTAACTCATTATCTAGCTCAGGATATGCTCGTTTTACTTCAAGGTCGCATTTTGTTAACCCATCTTGTTCAGTTTTAGCATTGGCTTATGATTTATCATCCATACTCTTCCCGAATCCTTGTAACACTTCCCAAGACATCTGTAAGGCCCCGAACCCGGTAGCCCTACTTTAGCGTCGGATTTACTCATAAACACAGTCCTTCAAATCAGAGTTTATTAAAACTTTTCGAGGAATATAAAACATCAATCATTTGTTACAAAACATTAAATCTTTTCTTTGATACCATAACACAAAACTTTATATTTAAAACATCTTTACTTCTTTCTTCAAATGCCAGCCGTTCAATCCATGCCGTGTGTCATCCTCATGCTAACTCTATAATCAGCTCACCTGCGTGCATACTAAAAGTCAGCTACGCTGAGTGAGTTCTAGTTAATCAAGCAACTTATCATACAACCACTTCATACAATATATATACGTATCCGAAGACACATAGTCCACTGTCTAACATGCCACTGTTTAACCACTTAATTGCCCCTACAGCTTAGCCACTTAATTACAAAGGCACGTATAGGCTTTCCCTATCACGCACTCACACTATGCCACTTAATAACGAAGGCACGTATAGGCTTTCCCTATCACGCACTCACGCTATGCCACTAATAATGAAGGCACGTATAGGCTTTCCCTATCATGCACTCACGCTATGCCACTTAATAACGAAGGCACGTATAGGCTTTCCCTACCACGCACTCACGCTATGCCACTTAATAACGAAGGCACGTATAGGCTTTCCCTATCACGCACTCACGCTATGCCACTAACACCCTTACTAGACTCCTGCTACCTCTAACACACTCTACCTCAACCTGCCTTGGTCACACTCATATTAGTTTAGTATTTACGTAGTGAACAAGTCACATCACAACATTCATACACACTATCAACCACTTGGCAATCACTATCCTTGGCGATACGTGCAATATCCGAAGATCGTTCACGTACCGACAAGCATTATAAATATATACCTCATATAACATCTATAGCATACACTTACCACTTAAAGTAAGTGTATTCACACTTCACATCGAGTATGCACACAGCTCCGAAAACGTAACACATAAATGGGGCTAGAGACTCACCTGAACTCTGCTTCTTTTTCTGATAGCTGTAAATCCCTTCCTTAACTGAGCTCGGTTGACTGTACAAGTTACACGTATCAATACTCGTCTGATTTAATCTGGTGGCCTGGTATTTACTTTAACTTATCGCTTTTAATTTATTTCCTAAACGAACTTCACTTCAGGCGAAGTTAAACCTTAGGCGAACTTGGCTTCAGGCGAAGTTATCCTTAGGCGAACTTGGCTTCAGGCGAAGTTAAACCTTAGGCGAACTTGGCTTTAGGCGAAGTTAAACCTTAGGCGAACTTGGCTTCAGGCGAAGTTAAACCTTAGGCGAACTTGGCTTCAGGCGAAGTTATCCTTAGGCGAAGTTACGCTTGAAGGCGAAGTTCATCAGGCGAACTTAATCTTGCAGGCGAAGTTATCGCGCTGCAGATCTGTTTGCCCATAAATCCTTCGTTTCTTAGCCAAATAACTCGATTTTGGTACCCACGGAATCGTATGATCGGCGCCTACAAATCCCAACCATCAAATCGGCCTAAAATCGACGTTTTAGGGGTCCGATTTGGGCAGTTTGGGTTTCGGGTCCGGTTAACCCATCCAATCCTAACCCTTTTCAGTAATATTAGCTTTGTTGGATTTGTTCTTACCTTACCAACTCATATCTATCAACAAAATCTCGGGTCTCGGCTTCGAATCTTGATCGGTTAGAATGTGTGTGTTTTGAGTGTGTGAAGAAATAGATGTAAATGAAGATATTTTTGGGGTTTTGGGGGTATTTATATCCCTGAAATCCCATTCTCATTTTACCCGTCTCCATTAATCCAACACTAGCCCGACTCATACCAACTCCTACTCTATTATTTGTTTCCTGACAACCCGAGTAAACTTTCCCTCTATTATTAAGTAATATAATTAATATTATCTTGAAATTTCGGGATGTTACAACATCAAATCATGCTTCGGTCTTCCCGATATGTCATTCCATGCTCGTACAGGTCTCGCATTTAGCATCTTTAACGATCAATTACCTGAAATACAAAAGCACGTATGAAGTACCAAAGTTCTAACAATATACTCAATAAAACTACATAATTAATACACTAATATATATACAAAATACCCGACCATCATCCGCCACGTGGCACTGCTCAGCCAAGTGGCAAGGCTACATTATGAGTCAACAAGCTATGTCGCGATACGCAACGGCTTGCATCTCAGACCATCGCGTATCGCGATGGCCTACCGAGACAGCCTATAAATAGAGGGCTCCAGCCTTCATTATCATTCACACCAATTCTCTCTCTCTCTAAGTTACTTTCTCTCTCTATAAAATATCATCTCTACCTCGTAAAGCGTGCCACCGACCCTCCTCGTAAACTGTGCCATAAAACCAAAATTATCTCATAAACCGTGCTAATTTTGACGATGATGTCTTGAAGAACGTGCCGACCTAAGACGACTCGACGACCCGCCTCGAAGTGTGTGCCGACGAGTTTTGAAGACCGGCGTGCATCGATTTGCATGCCAAGGAGTTTTTGATCAAGATTCTCGATTACGTGCAAGCGTCGAAGTGCTGCCCGAAAGTTTAGAAAATAATAAGCTGAACAAGATGCCCGAATAAAATATTAAAGCATAGATCTTAGTCGAGTCAATACTCAATACCTCGAAAAATAAACAAGAGTACAAAGTAAAGAAAATATAAAACAAAGAAATATAAAAGAAAAGTTATAGTATATAATTCTTTGTTTAAAAGTATGAATTATTATTTAAATAGATTTTAAATAATAAAAAAAGAAAATAATAAAGAAAAATAAATAAAATAATCTTTATTATTAAATAAAGATAAAAGTATTATTTAAAAGTGTTTTAAATAAACAAGTAAATGAATATATATATATATATATATATATATATACATTTTATATTATTAATATAAACTAAATGATGTATATATATAAGTATACATTTTGGGAAAACGTAGATTTTAGAAAAGAAAACATGTCGGACTAAAGGTCCGAACATAAGAATAAAAGATATATGATTTGAACTATAGGTCCAACATGTTAGAAAAAGAAAAGTATTTTTGAACTAAAGGTTCAATAAGGAAAGAACGAGGTAAAGAATATGCAAACAAGACTAAAGGTCTTAAGTCGGATAATTGATCTGGTAATAACAAATAGTTATACTCGTACTATAGGTCCGATATAACAAAGAAATAAACGTCGATCAGTGAAGTGAAGCTGAATCGCCAACAAGGTGAATACGTCCAAACTTTATACAAGCGTGAAAACTCCAAAAATAATATTTAAAGGTGGCAAATAGAAATTTAGATGTGATTACATATCCCTAAAACGTTAAACAATAAGTATTCGCTAGCCCTCAGGCTGTCGTGTACGTTTGTTTGGATCCTTACATATGTGGTAAAAAGGCGGTGAGCACACCGCACCACACCTGGTTATTTGCCTCCGCCACGATGGGTCGGACCTAAGTTACGTCCGAGTGAGGGTAATCATATGTATATTGATGGTATCTAATTAATATCGAACGATGCGGTGTTTGCTGAGCGGTTCGTGTAAAACTTAAGTTTATAATTTGATTTATGTTTTCAACTTAATTATTCCTAAGCCACGATGGGCCGAGACCTAAGTTACGTCTTGAGGGGTAATTGAGTAAATAAAAATATTTTCGTGTCAGCGTGTTCACCAACTAGTATATAGCTGACGTATTTTTCTAACATTTCAGGAAAATACAGTATCAAGGATTTGAGCCATTTATGAAGTGGATGCTCGCAAGGTATATATAGCTCAGTGTTTAAATTATTAAAATAACACGCAAAGTTAAACAAGAATTATAATCAAATACTTGGGTATTTATTTCCCGAGAAGCTTTTCAAATAAAAGAATTAATAATTTATTAATAACGGTTTCAAAATATAGAAATATTTTATTTTAATAATAAAAGGTCTTCCGCTAAACGAAATTCTGATATATTTACAAAATCAGTACCAACTGTTGGTCACACGCCTAAGCCCTAAGTCGGGGTGTAACAGAGTGACACCACCTATATGACTTTATAAAATGAACATCAGATAAATGAAAGCAAATTTATCTTTTCAAACGTAAAAATAAAGAGTATCTACCTATACTAATAAAAGATAATAATTCTGGACACGTGGCATTGTGAGGTTAATTCTCACTATTAAATTCCCTCAAAAATCACTTCTCTTCTATTGATGGAAAAGAAAAAATGGTTCTAAATATAGTATTGATTATAAATTTAACATATAGTATTAACTGGTCAATCTCAATTGATTGAATTATTAATGTCATAACTATATTTTAAACTATGTATAAAAATATTAATATAATAATTATGTTCCATAAATATATTTTCTTTAAGACTGAAATGTATATATAAAATAATTTTTGTTTAGAGAGTACATTAAGATTCAATTTTTTGAGACGTCTTCATATTGAAGAAAGTTATAATATATATATATATATTACAAATATTTAGTCTTAAAAATCATAGACAAATTTTTTAATTTTTATATTTATTATAAGACTATTGTGATAGTTGAACAACAGTGTGTTTATAAGGACAACATGAAAGCTATTCAAAAAGGAAAATCTTGTGTCTTTTTTTCTTTGGCTGGGTATGGAGCGTATAACATTTGTAATACCTTTTTTTTACATAATATAAAGATACTTAATTATCTTTTTTTATTTGTTTTAAATTATTTATTGTAAATTATACATTAATTTATCACGTGTAATACACGGGTTTCTAAAGCTAGTTGATTAATATAAGAGGTATGGATGTTGTTAATGTTGGACCTTAAACCCTATTATAACGATTAAAATTTTGTCATGTATTTAGATGTTTAGCATCTTAGAGCATTCTCAATGGGTTCTCCATATCCATCTTCATTTCTAAAATTTAGAAAAAACATTCAAATAATCATTCCAACTCATTCTCTATCTCCAAACTCCATCTCTAAATTTTAGTGAAATGATATAAGAAGTCTTCAAATTTAGAGTGTTCCACAATACTCCATTTCCATCTACCCTTCTATAAATTTATATTAGAAATCATTTTATATTAAAAATAATAATAAGACAAATGAATATAGATATGGTAATGGAGAATGGGTTGGGGGAGATTATTAGAAAATGATGTATAAATTAAAGAAATTGTGTTTTTTAGTTAAATTTTAAAGATGAAGATAGAGAACCCATTGAGAATGCTCTTATAAACTGAATTGGTAATCAAGTCAATTTGATTAAACTGGTCTTATATAAGAACCAAACGACATAATAAATTATTTAATAACTACAAATATATAAATTTTATATAATAGTTTACTTGAAAATTAGTTAAAAGAAAAGAACATGCAAAAGTATGCATATATAGATTTTTGTTATTAGGGTTGTGTTATCCTACAAAGGTCAACACAAATAAGAAGTGTGGGAAGCCATAATTAATTGACACGTGTCAAGTGGAGACTAAAGAAAAAAAGGTATACAAGTAATTATACATATTTTCTCTTTTCACATGGTAATTCCCCTATCATTTTATAACATTAATAACATTTTCATATGTTATTTAAAAAAGTAAAAAAAAAAATCCCATAATAACAAACGTTTTTTTTTATCTTTAATATGAGTATAATTTTGTTATATAAAAATTAAAACAAAAATTACGTCGTTAAGTCTTTTTTATTACCATTGTGTCTTTCTGTTTATCATTGTATATTTTCGTCATTGTGTCTTTCAACTCATCATTGTGTTTTTTTTAAGTATTAATAACACCGTTATGTAATGATAATATGTAAATTTAATGAAAAATACAAACAAATTGTCTGATACATAAAACACAATGACGAATACATATTACATAATAACCTGAAACGTAAAACACAATGATGAAAATATATTATATAATAACCTGAAACGTAAAACACAATGATGAATAAATATAACACAATGACTTGATACATAAGACACTATGGTGAATGCATATAACACAATGACCTGAAACATAGGACACAATGGTGAAATGTGAATACATATAAGACACTGACATGAAATATAACACAATGGAAACAACATATTATACAATGACTTGAACGTGATACACAATAAACATAATACTATTTTTTTCAAACTAAGTGAATGCCCCATGTCAAATCCGAACAAAGACAATGAACGTATTACAGAATGACTAAACGAAATGATAAGTTGAAAGACATATGTTGAGCACAAAGACACAATGACGAATAAAAAGATACAATGATGTAATCTTTGATATAATATGAGTATCAATTGAAAAACACAATTACCAAAATCTATAACAAAGTGTATATAAAAACCCAATTAAAAAACACAATGAACAACCAAATAACACAATATAAAAAAAAACACAATTTTTTTAGTTTTATATAACAATATGATATTCATATTGAAGATAAAAAAGAGTTTGTTATTATGGTGATTTTTTTTAAAAAATGTCATATGAAAAAGTTACGAACATTTTGAAATGATATGGAAATTGACATGTGTTTTGCATGTGAAGAAAGAAATTCATCATAAATGGGTTATTAGCTTAATTCATTTATCATCAATTTTTATTCTTGAATTAGTTTCCACAATCCAAATATAAAATCAATGAATTAGATTTATTCTCACACTTCTCATTTTTATTGTATTTTGTATTTTAACCTTACCATTTGTTACTATTCTAAAGCTAATTAGATTATGCCCAATGTAAATATTTACATAAAAATCCAAAGCACTTGAATGCTAGTCGTATCAAGGAGTATATTACAGAGGCGGGCCCAATTCTATAGTACGAGATCGGGCGTTCCTTGTGAATTTTTTTAGTACCATTAGAGTGTAAAATATCGACATACTAATATGAGTATATAACGATAATCAACTGAGAAAATTTGCAGTCATATAAAAAGCTGTTCTGGGTCCACCAATGTTTTATTACTCTTCAAGGGGTTGAGTGTTTTAATACCATAGTAAACATTGGCATAGATTTTTATATAACTACATTTTAAAAGCTAGCCACTCTTAGAAAAAGTACTTGAAAACTTGTGACCTTCCCAAAAAATTATTAACTTTAAAATTTTATTTTAATGTGAAGGTATCTCTCATCTCACATTCTCAAACCAGTCCTTAAAACATGACCCAATCGTCCGTCAGTTGAACCATCAAATCCAAAAACCAGCTGATTTATCTGTTAGCAGTCCAATCTACTCGAACCCTTAATTTTGATTTTTTATAGGGCATTTACATATATCTTCTTTCTAAAATCATTTATTACATATATATACCCAATCTTAAAAATCAAATTACATATTTCCCCTTCCTAAACCATGTATATTACATATTTATCCATTTCATTAAAAATCTTTTATTGAATTACGCTTTTACCCTTAATGAAATTGTTTTTTTAAAAGAATAATGGTTTCTTATTAAAAATCAAATGAAAACATATACATATCTGCATATCAAAAGGGTTAAACACAAGTTGCAGACTTGCTATCATCAAGTGTCTCTCATCTTTTTACTTCAAACCCTAAAATTCTGAAAAAGAACATCAAGGTTGCTTTACGGTGGTTGAAAGTGATGGAGACGGTTCGTTTCAGGTGGGTTTCCATCGCTAATAGAAAAGGGCGGGTTTTGGTGGTTGAAACTAGCGGCGGCGACGGCAAGCCCGTATCTCCGACGAGTTTCTGCCGGAAATCACCACTACCACCGCTCTCTCGTCTTAATTCCACCGTCTCCCTCCACCTAAACCCAGTGGAAAAGCAAAAAAAAAAAAAAGACGTGACTGTGGTGGTTCGGCAGAAGTTGTAGGTCTTGCCGTAGAAGATGAGAAGAGAAAGGTGAGGGTGGGGCTGCCTTAGTTCAAGATAACATTGGTGGTGTTAGATAATTTAAGATTGATCTACCTGATCTTGAAGATTAAGAAATTAATGATTTGAAAAAGTTTTATTATGGAATTTCCTTTAAAATATGAATTTGTGTTTTCATAGACCTAATAACATTTTAATTATAAACAGGACAAATTGGTAATTTCATCATAAAAAGGGAAATATGTAATTTATTCTTGATGTGTCGGGGAAATATGTAATAAAGGAGATATACGTAAAAATCTCACTTTTTATCAACACTTTTTACAATCTAAAAAAAGAGTAGGGATGAAAATATGAAATAGTGAAATGCAATTGTTGGCCTCCAAATATCAACATCATCCAAAAGCGTGTGTATGACTTCTATATAACTGGTGCGTGGCACACACGTGCTATCGTATAACTTAAAAGTATCAGTGGGAGAATCAGTGACCGATCTGCATCTTTTGGAATCAATCCACCAAGTAATCTGCCAAATAATAATAATAACTTAACTAATTACTTAGATGTTTAATTAAAATACACATTAACCTTTTTCTCTTTAAGAGAAAGACAAACAACCCCTTGGAGATGCAAATTGTTTCTCTCGCCCACTTTATTCAATACTTCATATCTATAGAGATACACTTTAACTTGAACCCAGTTTTTTTTTTTTTTTTTTGTTAGAAAATTTGTTATAAATAATTTCGACTATGCCACATTGCCAAATAACAGCCCTAACTTTAAACTTAGTTGGTAATAGTCCAAACTAAAGATGTATTTTTTCAAACAGTGTGCGACTAACGGATAGTTAACTCCGTTAGTTTGTTGCCTACATGGCATGCTTCGCCGACCATTGGAAAAAAAATACACATTTCCTTGGGATTATATTTGACAATAGGGCATAATTAGAATTATTTAAAACCAAATTTCTTTAAAAGAAATAGATAATTATTGCCACGTAATGCTGCTACATAGACGTTTATTGGCAACTACGTGTACGACATAAGTATCAGACCAACGAATGGTTATTGGTTAACTCCGTTAGTTGTTGCGCGTTGGTAAAAAATAGACTTTTAGTTGGGAGCATCACCAGACAAGAGTGAAGTTGAGAGACCATAATTTATCAACAGGAAATAGTTGAGATTATTTAAAACTATTTTTTTTCCATTAATCACAAAACCAGAGTACAACAACTACGTCAAAACCCGAAAGAGTGAAAGACATACAAAAACAACCCGTAAAATTTTATTTACACGTAAATGCATTTTAGACCCAAGCATATGAATTTTAATATACTACAATCATAACTCGATTGGGGGAAAAATTGTGTCTTCTTACAAGCTTAGTGACTATAATATGGTAAACTTATGTTGAGACGTAACTTTTTCAAGAAAAAAAAGGTTATATTTGTTTTACTAGAAAATTAACCTTTACTTTTTTATGTTTATGGTTTCATGTCTTTTAGTTTCAAGATATATAAATAAATAAAACAATTGTTTTAAATCGAACTATAAAAATAAAGAAAATAAACGTTTCTAAAGCATGTCTCGACTAGCTAGGTCACCGGTTTATTTCTTCCTACTAAACCGCTCCAAGATGAGCCAGCCAATGCCATTTACATCTATTCAGACCGAACATGATATAAGGCGGAAATTGAGTAGCCTTAAGTTAACACTACCATTGATGTAGTCTTGCGAATACGTTACACACGAAACTACAAAAGAAAGGATGTCAGAAAGATTGTAAATGGTTTAGAACGGTTTTCTGGTAACCTCATAAAAAGTTTTTTAAAATTTCTCTTTTACTAAGTGATTTTGACAATATTTATAATCCTAATTGCATGGATGGGCTCTTTGGTATGTCCAACTCATGATTTGATACATATATACTGAAAATCACAACTTTATTAGAAGTTTATGCATATATGTAACACCAATTATCCACTTGAGATAGTTGTGGCTGGAGAAGAGACAGAGATAAGTGGGTGTCGTAGACGAGCGGTTGGTCTTGTGGAAATAGTCCCTACAATGATTGATTTAATGTAACAATTTTAAAAAGGCTTTGAGTAAGTTACAAAATAGTGCCTATTATGGTCATTTTACGTAAGTTTAACATAAAAATAAGGGATTACTCCATAAAATAGTAACCAACTTTGAAAGTTGTTCCAATTAGGTTACTGATAAAAATTTTTGTTCCAATTATGTCATTGAACCTTCATTTTTTTCCAATCCTAGATATTTTACCTGGATAGCAGGTAATCTAGGTTTTTTTTTAATTTTTCAATGTTTTTACTTTGAATAATAACTTTTAAAGGTTGCGAAAATTAGTAAAAATGCGAAATATAATTTTAAAATTCCGAAAATTTGCAAAAGAAAGTTCGGAAAATTGCAATAAATTACAAAAATTGAAAAAAAAAAGTGCAGAAATGTTCAATTTTTTTTTTTTTTTGGAAAATTGCAATAAATTACAATCATTTTAGTTATATTGTTATTAGAGGTAACAAATGGGTTGGGTTGGGTCGAAACGGGTCATGGGTCGAAACGGGTTAGGATCGAAATTGGTCACTTAAAAAAAGGGTTGTTTTGGTTCGGGTCGAAACGGGTAAGGGTCAACAGGTTCGGGTTAGAACGGGTCAAGGTAGGAACGGATCAAAACGGGTTTCGGGTCAGTTTTTTTTTGGACCAACGAATCAGCGCGTTTTCAACACGTTACAGCTTGTTTTAACAACAAAAGCTCATTTAAGCGATTTTTCAGTTCGTTTCAGCCCCTAACAGCTCGTTTAAGCGAGTTTTCAGTTCGTTTCAGCACATAACAGCTCGTTTAAGCGATTTTTAAGTTTGTTTCAGCACCTAACAGCTCGTTTAAGCGATTTTTCAGTTCGTTTCAACACCTAACAGCTCGTTTAATCAATTTTTCCATTTGTTTCAGCACCTAACAACTTGTTTAAGCGATTTTCCAGTTCGTTTCAGCATCTAACAGCTCGTTTAAGCGATTTTTCAGTTCGTTTCAGCACCTAACAGGTCGTTTAAGCGATTTTTCAGTTCGTTTCAGCACCTAACAGGTCGTTTAAGTGATTTTTAAGTTCGTTTCAGCACCTAACAGCTCGTTTAAGCGATTATTCTATTCGTTTCAGCACCTAACAGCTCGTTTAAGCAATTTTTAGTTCGTTTCAGCACCTAACAGCTAGTTTAAGCGATTTTTAAGTTCGTTTCAGCACCTAATAGCTCGTTTAAGCAATTTTTCAGTTCGTTTCAACACCTAACATCTTGTTTAATCAATTTTTCAATTCGTTTCAGCACTTAGCAGCTTGTTTCAGCACGTTTTAACCAAAATGGGTTGTTTTGGTTCGAGTCGAAACGGGTTAGGGTCAACAGGTTCGGGTCAGAACAGGTCCGAGTCGGAATGGTCGGGTTTCGGGTCGGTTTTTTTTGTTTTTTTGTTTGTTGAACGAAGACAAAAGACGAAACGTTTTAGTTTTTTTTTTACTCTTTTTATTGTTGTTTTATATTTTGAATTATGGTTTTTTTATTAATTTTTTTGAATTTTTTTTAGGGTTTTTTTTTAAAAAAAAACCTAGATTTCCTGCTATCTAGGTAAAATATCTAGAATTGGAACAAAAATGAAAGTTCAATGACTTGATTGGAACAAAAGTTTTTATCAGTTACCTGATTGAAACAACTTTCAAAGTTGGTTACTATTCTGTAGAGTAATCCCTAAAAGTAAACGAAAGTTAGCCTTACACCCCCCACAACAACACCCCCCCCCCTCCCAAACTTGTTACAAATCTAAAACCACAAACCTTGAACTTGTTACTTTTTAACTTAGTATCCAAAAGTGTTACTTTATCAAAACAGTATAAACTATCTATGTAGTTAAGTCTAATATTATGATTTGTTAAACTAGAGAGTGGAAAACTGGAAATGACATAACATAGGCACCAATATGGCATAGGTTGTGACATTCGTCAATTTCGGGTTCTATTTGTATTCGTTTATGTATTCGTTTATCACGTAAACCAACCCGATTTATATCCCGAACATTTCAAATATATAAAATATTGGATTTTATGTTACTAAATCATTCCCACAAGTTCAATTTGAAAAACCTCTTTTACGGATTCGAAAACGGCTTTAAAACGAGCAAATTACATCAAAAACGAACTTCCGGACGCGAAACAAACCACACTAGACGAGCTGGGCCAGCCCCCCCCCCCCCGGAACGCCACGCCGCGCGGCCAGGGGCAAGGAGGATCTCTCACGGCGCCTGGAGGCATCTGCACATGTTACGGATTTTGTTTGTTGTTTTGTGTTTTGCTTGTTTGTTTAACCAATATATTTTCATGTAAACATAAAAGAGAACCTTGCAAAGGAGCTTTGACCCTTACCGTTTATATACACACTCATCTTCTTCATTTTACTCTTGCTACATCTCCAAATTCTCTCTAAATTCTCCATAGATCCAAGGTTGTTCATTTATGTGTTCTTGAAGGTTTGACTTCCAAAAGTCAAATCGAGTTTAATCTTTCATTCTAATTAGCTTATATAATCTTATTAATACTCGAATATGGTGATACAACATATATATAATTCACACCCCTTTTTACCTTTGGTAGTTACTTCTCCAACTCCGGTTGGTTAAGTTTCGGACCTCGTAAGGCAAGGCTTCATTGTAACATCCCAAAATTCCAATAATGATATTTTAAATATTATATTATGGAAAAGTTTACTTGGATTAGTAAATAAAATAATAAAAGAGGAAAGAGGAGTGGGCTAATTAGATGGATTAATCATGGACTAAAAAGGAAAGATGAGCCTTAGGTCCATGGGGGAGTATAAATACCCTTAAACCCTAAATTTTTCCATTTTCATCCATCTTATCCATAATATTCCCTACACACCTCCAAAACACACACACTCCTTTCCTATTTACGGCCGAGAGAGGAAGAGAGATCCAAGACCAAATCCAAGCCTTAAATCGATCATAACAACGTTGGATCTTCAATCATACAAGCTAGATACAAGATCAATAACTCATACAAGCTAGCCGTAACCTAATAACCATATAAAGGTATGTACTTTACGTTTAAAGGTCACATTTTTATGAACATTTTGCCATGAAACTTGACCCTAGAGTAGATTGGACCTAGATGTCTCATAAAAATATGAACTTTATGATTAATATGGACGTAAAGGACTCATGGTGATACGGTCCATGAATGAAACCCTAGATCTAGCTTAAAGAACGTTCTTAGGATTAAAGGTTCAACCTTTATGACTAGGAAGAGTTAGATCTTGAAGCCGTGATAGTAATGGGTGTAAAACGATTATGAATGATGATGATAGGAGGTTAAAAGTTCATGATTTGAACCTTAGATCAATAACTGAGCAATGTAGAAATCATAAAAATGGAATGACGAGCTGGGCTGGTGGTTTTCGGCCATGGTGTTCTCGGTCTACATGGTTTTCGGCCAACCCATGTTCTCGTCCAGGCTTGAGATTTCGGTCAACCAAGATTTCGGTCAACCCAAGTCCTCGGCCAGAATGTTCTCGGTCAAGGTTCTCGGCCGAAAACCGGAGTTCTCGGTCAAACCTCATGGGTTTTCTGTCTTGGAGTTCTCGGCCACCCAGTTTGGGCTTGGACCTGAACCCAGCTGAAAGCAGAAAAATTATTGGGCCATTGGACCTGACTTAACTCAGCCCACCAGCTTAAGTCCCTGTGACTATTTAAAATAAATAACGAGCCCAACTTAGGAAGCCCACATTAACTAGTTAAACGGTTAATTAACAAAGGTATATATTTTACAGTTAGCCGTGCTCAATTAAAGAAGGGGATTACAATTAACGAACGCAACAGGATCCAGGTGAATTTCTAGCCCCATTTCCTTGTTATGTTTTCGGGGCTGTGTGCATACTCGATGTGATAGTTAATACACTTACCTTAAATGGTAAGTGTATGCCATGTATGATTTATGTGATAGATATTATGTTATGTATGTGAAGTAAAGCTTGCCGGTACGTGAACGATCTTCGGATATTGCACGTATTGACAAGGGAGGTATGAATATGAAAGATGAATGGTGCATGATATAGACATGTACAATGTATGAGTATGTAATAATTAAAGAAGTATATGTGTGAGTATGTAAAGATAGTATGAACGAAGATGAAGAAAGAGGGATCAGACCCTAATAATATCTGAGATAGAGAAGACGGGATCAGACCTGTTATAATATCTGAGATAGAGAAGTAAAAAGGGATCGGACCCTAATAATATCTGAGATAGACAAGAAAGGGATCAGACCCTAATAATATCTGAGATAGACAAAGGAAAGAGGGATCAGACCCTAATAATATCTGAGATAGAAAGGGGAGGGATCAGACCCTAATAATATCTGAGATAGAATGGACAGTAAATAAAAAGTATAAAAGTAATAAAGTATGTACGTAAGTACGAAGAAAAAGTAAATTAGTAAAGTAATTATTATGTATCTTCGGATGCATGATTGAAGGTAAGCGAATGTATTGTATGATGTATGATTAACTAGAACTCACTCAGCGTAGCTGACTTTTAGTATGCACGCAGGTGAGTAGGATGCGACCGCTGGCGTGAGCGGGACACATGGTAGAAGAATAAAAGCCTGGCATCTGAAGACCTGATATGTTTTATAAATTATGTTTTGATTTTAAAAGACAAGAGGAATGTTTTACGACATGATTATGATTTGATATTTAATGTTTTACGAAAGTTTTATATTCCGCGTAAAGTTTTTAATTAACTCTGATGTTTAGAACTGCGCTTATGGGTAAATCCAACACCAAAGTAGGGCTACCGGAGACGGGGCCTTACATTCATGGAGGACTTCGTGTTCTTGATATATATACACTCACATAACTTGTTTGCACATATTAATCTGGCTTAACTTCTGCTCATTTTAGTTTGTTAGTCACATTTACAAGTCTTGGGTATGTGGAGACCATCTATGAACTTGT
This sequence comes from Bidens hawaiensis, assembly GCF_021521415.1. Lineage (NCBI taxonomy): Eukaryota > Viridiplantae > Streptophyta > Magnoliopsida > Asterales > Asteraceae > Bidens > Bidens hawaiensis. The sequence goes on along the minus strand of NW_027495538.1, from coordinate 184,783 downwards.
TGTGAGATGGAAACCGAACCAAACCGAACTTTTGCTTAAAAGACTTGTTATTGACTTTTTGGTTGTAAAACTTAAACATTTTCATTTGTACATAATTATACAAGATCTTTGATATTTGGGCATGTGGAAACCATTTATGAACTTGTTGTGAGATGGAAACCGAACCGATCCGATTTTTTACTCGCTTAAGACACACAAGTGTGTTTTTAGCTATCAAGACTTGTATATTTCTTTAAAAATAGTTTACAAACTGATTTTAATTATTTTCTTAAGTACTTGGAATTGTTGGATCCAACTTGATCTCATAACATAGTTTGGACCGACAAAACCGAACACTCGCTTAACGTGCGTTGTTAGTATAAAACAATATAACTACATACTTTGTTAAGTCTTAATAAGTTTTATTGAGTTATCTCATAACATTCATTTTTTGAAAAGTTGACTTTTGGTTTGACCAATTATCAAGACCCGAACCAACAACCTGAAACACTCGTTAAGACCCGTTTTAGTATCTTTATCCCAAGGAACTTGCATTTTTGCACTTCTCCCACCTTATTACCTAACATAGGTTAAGTAAATATTAAGGTTAGATACTTTAACTCGGTTTCGAGCAAACTTACATTTTAAAGGACTATTGTTACAATTTATTAAATATTTACATTTTTAAACTTTGAACTTTAATTGTTTACATTTCTCAACATTTATTTCATTTAAAGACCTTCAAGACAACCCTTATAATTCAAGACTCCCTTTCACCTAGACTTTGCCCGTTAAACCTCATCCTTCCGGTTACTCGATAATTTTACCAAATCAAGTTTATAGCTTGAACGTGAGTACTTTCATTTCCTCATTTTCCATTTTTCGTTTTGGGGGTGATATTGCATATTTATTTCAATCTAAATGTTTTATACTTGAGTCGTAAACCACAAACTTTATTGTATACTTTACTTAAATAAATGTTCGATTTGGTGTTCTATGCTTACATGCTTATATGCTTATGTGTTTACCGCTTTTGGTTGGTTGATTCATAAATCCGTGAACTATATGGTATTCTCTTATAGCACGGTGCCGTTAATGTATTCTTATTAACGACCTCATGAAATCCGAATCTATTTGGTATTCTCTTATAGACGGTGCCGTTAATGTATTCTTATTAACGACCTAATATAAAAGTCCTGAACCATCTGGTATTCTTTTATGGCAGGTGTCGCTAATGTGTTAGCGATCTCATTATTATCCAAATTGTTGCTTTTATTTATTGTTTTGTATACAAGATTGTGACATTTCTTATTATATATATACTTGTTCAAAAACCATGAAATTGTTCACCAACCTTTGTGTTGACAAACTTTATTTTATGCAATGTTACAGGTTTGACTATTGTTGACTTGAGGACTTGACGAAAAACATTACCAAGACTATTAGGATATTAGCAAAACGAACAATATATATATGTTTACTTGTATTAAATATGTTTTGTACGAACAAGATGTGTTGTTTATTGATTTTATGAAATAAATTGAGTTGATTAAATATTATCGCTTTAATAACGTCTTGTGTATTTGTCTAATCACGTTGCACCCTGGCACGTTCCCGCTTCTCGTCCCGCATGGTCCATTCTGCAACGCCTACATCCTTCTTTGTTACAACTTCAATTCAAGAAATGTGTCACATATGACTATCGTTTCTCCATCCTCCAAGTACGCATCAGCTGGGAATTAAGGTGTGTAGAAAATCTAGAAACCAAACCGGAATTATCCAAAAATCCTAACCCAAAATATACTAAAAGTCGAATATCTAGATTTATTGCATTTGAAAAAGGGGTTTTAAGAAACTTAAGATATTTGAATTATCATTATATTTTATTTTATAATAATGATTATTTATTAGGAATTTCAGATATTTCGGGTAGGCTATTTAAAAAATTTTTGAAATCCAAAATAATTTTATTGGTTACTATTTTTTTAAAATAATTATTAAATAATATTTTTCGTAATTCAAATATTGAAATCCACTATTCCACTGAAATTCAATTATCTGAAGCTCCGGACACATAAATATGAACAACATGAACTACACATACCCCCGATACCGATTCTTTAATTTGATGCCATCTCAATCGAAGCCACTTAGTCGCTGAGTTATACGAAAGCCACTACCTCTGGCCTTAAGTTTAGTTTGAAAGATGTTAATGTGGAGCTAGCTTACTTAGCAGATGCAAGTACTTTTTAGAGGGAAGGTTACACTTTCGATTGGAGTTGGCAATACCTAACCTGTTTAAAACACGATTAAACCTTTAATGAAAAGTTCATAAATGAATAAAATTAGGGGGGACGGGGTGGTCCGTGATGGCCATCCCATCACACGTGGTCCACCTTGGAGCACCGCCGCCGGTCCCCCCATCACGCGTGATGGGGGTCCGGCCGTGATGACCATCACGTGGTGAAGCCCAAGAAAATTGACCGTTGGGGAGGGGGGGGGGTGACCGTTGGTGGATAAAAAAAATAAAAATTTAAACAATATAAATAAACAACCATTTCGATCCAACTCAAAATCAAATTCAACTCAAAACACTCTCAATTTTCTACTACAAAAACTTATTTCTTCACCACTTCAATTCAAAATAAAAAAATATGGAATTTCCGAGCAACTCGTTTCCGCTAGACACCGATAGCTCTTCGTATTCGGACGATGATATTGTTGAATGGTTCCAGTTGTTATATAACGAACTTGAAGGCTCGAGCCATCCAAAGAAGAAAATGGTGGATCGTGATCGTATATATGCCCACGAAGTGCTAATGAACGATTATTTTGTGGAGGAGCCGAAATACAATGACGAGACGTCTAGGGGTCGGTTTCGTTTGTCGAAATCTTTATTTTTAAAGTTTGTAGCCGACGTCGAAGCAAGCGAAGAATGGTTTCAAGAATCTTATGACGCGAGGGGCAAACGAAGTTTTACGCCACTTTAAAAATGCACATCCGCTATTCGTCAATTAGCGACAGGTAACCCACCCGACCAATTCGATGAATACTTACAAATGTCTCAGAGAACTTCACGTGAATGTCTCCAATTCTTTTGTAACGCGATTATTAAATTGTATGGCAAATTGTTTCTACGAAAACCAACAAGACACGACATTACACGTCTTTACGCCGCGCATGAGGCTAGATGGCATTTTTCAGGGATGCTCGGTAGCATCGATTGTACACATCGAATGAAGGAATTGTCCACATGAGTTTCGATGGGCGTATGTTAGGAGTAATATCAAACGATCGACCATCTCACTTGAAGCGGTGCGTAAAATTATTTATGGATTTGGCATTCTTATTTTGGTGTTCCTGGCTCAAACAACGACATCACTGTTCTATACACATCACCGTTGTTTCAAAGCGTAACAGATGGTACCGCACCTTTCTGTCCGTATTTTGTCAACTGGAGATATTACAGACGTGGCTACTATCTTGTCGATGGTATCTACCCGCAATGGTCTGTTTTTGTGAAAGCCTTTTCGTTTCCTGTCGAGACCAATGAAAATGTGTTCTAGAAGTTGCAAGAATCGGCATGAAAAGATGTTGAGAGAACTTTCGGTGTCTTAAAGAGTAGATGGTGCATACCTAGTCGACCGGTTCGCGCAATGAAAAAGCCCACGATCTCTAGCTTAGTATATGCATGCATCATATTACACAATATGTTAATAAAAAAAGATGGACATGCAATTTCTCCAGATTGGGTGCTGGATCCTCCTACTCAAGTTCCCGTTCTCGAGAATGTGCAATTAGACTTGCGGGATGAAGATATTCACCATCGGTTGAGATATGATCTAGTTGAAGTTGTAGGTTCTTTAGGTTTGAAATTCCGGATTCGGACGAGGAGTAGATTGTTTAATGTAACTTTTATTTTTTAATTATAATTTTTAAGTTGTAATATGTTCTTGGAAAATATTGTTTTTTAATTTTTTTAAGTTGTAAAAAAAACATACAACCATATGCCCCCACTAAAATTCATCATTAATTATGGAAAGTGATGAGATAAGGTGACACACGGTCATTGGGTGTTAAGTGATGAGTTTTGAACCACTTTTACCCCCTTAGAATAAAAGAAATATCATCCTAGAGCGTGAATTGTACTCTCGTTTGAGTTTCATTTTATTGGTGCGTGATATACACGTACGTATATTGTGAGTAAAAGTCTATGCTAGAATCAATTTGTCGTTGATGGAATCCACCAAGTAATTTGTAATTTGCAAAGCCCCTAAACTTTAATAAAATCCATTATAACCCCCCTTCTTTCATGAAAAGACATGGAGACCCTTTGAAATGCGAAGTTTTTTTTCCAGCCCTTTCTTCAAATACTTATTTTAGTGCTCCATTTTTAATTGTAATTCATGTTTTTTTGTTTTAACGGTATATTCACACCACACTTAACTAACTAACTAACGAAACAACTTGTTTACATGTTGAACTTTATTTGGTTATAAAGAGTTCACACATGATTTAATGTAGTTTAGAGATCAGTATTCATATAATATAATATATATTATTTAGTTGTTTTTATCTGAACTTTATGTATACATATACACATACATATGCCAATGATCCTTAGCTAAAATGGTTGAGGTGAGACACCTAAAGACTTCATTTAAAAGAGAGAGAGGTCTTGGGTTTAAGTCTCACATGTGACAAAAAATAGGGAATTTCAGGTTTGGCCAGAAGATTTTCTCACCGATAGTGGGTTTCCTCCTAAGGGTAGAATGAAGATAGATCGGATAGGTCAGTGAGCCGTCAGTGATCCAAACGGTTGTTCAAAAAAATATACATATATATAATATTCACGATTGTTTGTAATGAATAAAAGATAATCTCACGCAGTTAGAACTAGAACGAGAAAGGGAGACAATTAAAAACCGCTCTATGCATTCGAATTTCAAGGGCTAAATATAATCAAGTTAACTTTTGCTTCTATCCTTTTAAAACTCGGATACGTTATCTTATATCAATGGTATGGTTGGCAATACCTAACTTCATAAGTCATGCTTATATCATGGTGTATCTATATTTAGACGGGACTTATAATAAGATATTGAAGACATATATAACGTATATGTATATGCATATGTCACGTGTATAAATATCATTCTGGAAACCATAATCTAATGATGCAATGCATGTTACATTTCTAGTCATAGTAGACATGCATATGCTATTGTTTAAACGATAGCCTTTTGCCCAAAGTTTGTTGATAAGTTTCTATGGACACTACAACCACAATTGACTACACACTAGTCCACTTTGCTTTCTTTCAGTCATCAATTCCTTCAATACATTCTTTGTAAAAGTTGATCATGTGTTGGTCAGAGTAAACATATTCACTAAGTAATTAGCTTAATAGTTTTACAAGGCATGGGTATTTGCCAAATCAAAATCGACCTTCTAGGTTGATATTGCAAAGGTGACTGACTTCTTAAAGCACGCCTTCCAAACATAGTAGTCACTTAAGCCACAAAACATATAACATAACCCCACTTCAATAAATCTAATTAGGAAAATAACATGACTTGTATGGTTTTAAAACATGCTTTTATACTTTTATCATGAGTTGATTCAGGATAAATTTATGATAAATTTTGCTTATTAAATTTTTGGTGAACCATGAAGCAAATACACACACATGGGATTGTTCATAGCGATAAATATTGATGTTAGTCATTAATTAGGTGTAAATTAATAGTCCAAAATTGAAATGACATTTTTGTAATTATATAAAGACTATGATTTAATGTTTTTTATAAGAAAATGGTAAATTCTTCCGGTTTTGTGTGTGCTTAAAAGAAAGGAAACAGACACATCTTAGGAAATCACAATTAAAAAAAGATAGAATGTTAAAGTTCCATTATTTATTAGATATACATTATTTGGTTTTGGTTCAAATGTTATGTTTGTGTGGGTATATATATGTTTATATAGTTAATCTGTGTAGATTATATATTATGATCATTTAACTCACAATCACAAATGAGATAGAAGGACTTCCTTGTTCGAAGCTGGTGCAAGTATATGTATAGGATTATATGTTTATATAGTTAACCTATATATGATTACATGTTGTGATTATATAGTTGATATGTGTAGAATTATTTCAATATGTATGGACTATTTTACTATGTAGAGATTATTTCACTGTGTAGGGATTGTTAGTTTTTTTCATTTTTCACAAACACGTAACTAGTATTCAACTATATATAACTCATATTCACATATATCGATTGTTAGTTCATTTTATTTTCACCTACATGTAAAATATTCACATATACATAACTCATATTTTCCTTCGTATAAAAGATTGATTAAACAAATTAAAATATAAAAAATATATATGGTTTGTAACTTTCCAATAAAAGATCAATTAAAAACAATTAAAAATAAATAAAACTATGATTAGGACACAATTTCTATTTAGATTTAAAAAATTTTGATTTGGATTAAAAAAAACATGATCTAACGAAATGGCATGGCTAATTTGGACATATCATATCGAAAAAAAATATGATAAATCGACATATGATGTTACTTAATCTGCATCGATCAATATTTTAATGAATAAACAAGGAAAATTTGAAGATAAAAACAGATCAATAATTAAGAACTAGTTTTTATTCCTTGCATCGATCATATTTTACATGTGTTGTTTTATATTATTTTTTTCTAATATTTATTTATTTTTTAAATTTTTATTTTTTTTATTGTATGAAAGTTAATAATATACTTATGGTTTGATGATAAATTATTTCACAAATAATGAGATGTTAAAACCCGGTTTAAAAGCTATATGAGTTTGATGAGACCCAAGACCCATTTATTTTTTTACTATACAATTGGTTTTTTAATTATAAATAATATATATCTTTTTTTAAATAAATTAGATATTAATTTTTAGTATATCCCTACTTTATAAGATTTTTATATCAAATATTTGGTGAGATTAGTTTTTAATTTAATGAGATGTTATAACCCGTTTAACAAATATCTGGGTTTGATGAGACTCATACCCGTGAACTCGGGTCAAATGCATGAGAAGCCTCCATTTAAAAATCAAGCAAATCTTGTGACTTCAAAAAAAAGGGGGAGCGACAACATTGCGACACGTATGATTTTTATGTTTTCGTTTATATATATTATAGATAAAAAGAATATGAATAATTGAAAAAAAGAAAAACATTATATATGTGTTGGGCATTCCTAGACCGAAACGTTGTGACACTAGTACAAATTTTTGAGTATGTCACTCATGAAGCAAAACCATTTTGACGAGCAGGATCGAGTTTCAGTTGTTTCTTCTCTTTGACTCAATAGGGGAGTGACTATAACTCCCTATCTGTATGGTTTTGAGAAGCGTTGCTGATTCTTATGTTAGCATGCCAATTTAGTTAGTTATATTTACTTAAGAATAAAAGATAGCAATAATAAACATGTATACGAGTTATTAGGTGAGCGGTGCACACTTGTTTAGAGTTGTCCTTATCTCCAACCAGTGTTACAGAAGTCGCTATGTGCTAGTCGAGCGGTCGGGTACCGCATAGGGATTAATCGAATTGGAATTTTTAATGTGTGAGAGAGTGTGTTTTGGTGTGTGAAAATGACATGCTGATCACCCCTTTATATAGGCAAATTTCTGAGACCCATCGCGTATTGCGATCACTCAGCGTATTCGCTGACTTCCACGGGTTGACACGTGGCCTGCCACACGTGCCACTTGTCACCGGTTACTTGGTCGTCGCGTAGCGTGACACCGTCCAAGTCTTGGGTTGTGTGAGGCTCCATCGCGTATCGGGATGGGCTGTTTCAAAACTCAATCTTTTCACTTTCGGTCCTTCTACTTTTCAAAAATACTAAGGCGTTTCGCCACGATGCGAGCGAAGTGCAAAGTGCGTCATCAAAGCGCCCATAGCCCGAGCCCGTGCGTGTCGGGTGCTTCACACCCTATGTTAGAACCATTGGGTGCATCTTGGCATATAAGAATATTACTATGGAAACTCTTTACCTTATAAAGAGCTCACATGTTTTATCATTTATCAATATGGGATAGATTTCTCTTTCCTATTTATACCCGTGTTGAATAAATTCATTTTATTCTTTCTTTCTATGTGGGATGAATCTTATTTCCTTAATATGGGATGCTTCCATATTCATATTATATATTTCTCATTACTTCTTTTAGAGAAATTTTAAGTCCCTCATCTTTCCTAACTTGTCTAATTTGGACTGAAATCTTAGGGATGTTACACTAATTGTGACATTCGTCAATTTCGGGTCCTTTTTGTATTCGTTTATCATGTAAACTGACCCGTTTTGTAAACCGAACCTTAGATATAATCAAAATGATGGATTTTATGTTACAATATTGTTTTATACTTGTCGAGTCTCAAAAACATCCTTTTCAGTCCTTGAAGTGCCTTAAAAACACCTTAAAACAACTCCAGGGGCCAAATCTGTCAATTTTGAAAAGTTGGAAAAGTTTGGCCGCCCACCCTATCGTGCTACGCGATGGGTGAGGACCCTTGTGGTCGCGTGGCACGACCCCCTTCAGGTCAATATGTTTGTTTGTTGTTGTTTGTGCTTTACACTCTATTATCCAATCCGATTTTTTGTACATTAGACCTCATGCATAACCCTTTCAATCTTATCCTATATATTCAAGACCCTATCCTCCATTAATCCCAACTCATACTTCATCTTCTCTCTCAAATTCAAGATTCTTAAGGTTGTTTTTCATTATTCTTGGAAGTTTGACTTTCATCTTGGCACAACATATATATAATATACACCCCTTGTTACCTTTGGTGGTCATTTCTCCGGCCTCGGTCGGTGGAGTGTCGGGCCTCGTAAGGCAAGACTTCATGGAGGACTTACGTGGTCCTTGTTATATATATAATTATATAACTTGTTTATGCTTACTAACCATGCTTAACTTCTGCTCATTTAGTTTGTATTTCATATTTGTGGAGTTCCATGGTTATGGGTTTGTAGAGACTAGTATCGCTTTAACCGTAAATAGCTCCAAACCATAAACCGAGCTTTGTTTACTAGTTTTGTTAAATAGTTGTATAAATATGCTTTATGTTAGATTTAAGTTTCTAAAATCATTTTTATAAGTTCCATAGTTATGGGTTTGTAGAATCTAACCTCGGTCTTATTCCAACCAAAAACCAAACTTTCGTTTAAATACTTGATTTTTAACTTTTTGGTTGTAAAACATAAGTATCATCATTTATAAGTTATTATACAAGTTCTTTGATGTTTGGGCATGTGGTAACCATTCTTGATCTTATTCTAAGTTGGAAACCGAACCAAACCGAACTAAACCGATTTCACTCGCTTAAGACACACAAGTGTGTTTTTAGCTATCAAGCCTTGTATATTTCTTTTAAATAATTTATAAACTGATTTTAATTATTTTCTTAAAGTACTTGGAATATTGAATCCAACTTGATCTTATAACAAAGTTTGGACCGACAAAATCAAACACTCGCTTAACGGACGTTGTTAGTTCTAAAACAATAGAACTACATACTTGGTTAAGTCTTCTTAAATTTTATTGAGTTATCTCATAACATTTATTATTTTGGAAATGTTACTTTGGGTTTGACCGATTACCAAGACCCGAACCAACAACCCGAACACTCGTTAAAACCCGTTTTAGTATCTATATTATAAAGGGACTTGCATTCTTACATTTTTTACCCACCTTATTACTTAACATAGGTTGAGTAAGATTAAGGGCTAGATACTTAAACCCGGTTTCGAGCAAACTTATATTTTTAAAGGGCTATTATTATAGTTTCTTAAATATTTACATTTTAAACCTTAAACTTTAAATTGTTTGCATTTATTATCATTTATTTTATTTAAAGATTTCATAGACAACTTTTCTAATACAAGACTTCCTTTCATTTAGGCTTTGCTCGTTAAACCTCATCCTTCCGGTTACTCGTCATTTTACCAATCCAGTTTATTACTTGAATGTGAGTACTTTTATCCCCCGTTTTTTCTATATTTCGTTTTGGGGGTGATGTTGCATACCTATTCAAATTAAATATTTTATACTTGAGTCTTAAACCACAAACTTTTGTTGTATACGTTACTTAAATAAATGATCGATTTGGTGTTATATGCTTACATGCTTAATTGCTAATTTGGTTACCGCTTTTGGTTGGTTGATTCATAAATCCGAGTATATTTAGCATCCCCTTATAGAAAGGTGTCGTTGATGTATTCTTATTAACGATTTCTTATAAATCCGAATCTATTTGGAATCCCCTTATAGAAAGGTGCCGTTAATGTATTCTAATTAATGATTTCATTATCTAAATTGTCGCTATTATTTATTGTTTTGTATACAAGTTGTGGAATTTCCTATTATATACTTATTGTTCAAAACTATGAAATTGCTCACCAACCTTTGTGTTGACAAATTCTATTATATGCAATGTTACATGTTTAACTTTAGGTTGACTCGAGGATGTGAAGAATAACGTAATCAAGACTATTAGGATATTAGCAAAATGAACAATATATTATTTGCTATGATTGAATTCGGTTATAACAAGTTATGTGACTTTTTATGATTTTATGAGTCACTTTAATAGTGTCTTGTGTTCTTGAGCAATCCGTTGCCCCCTGGCATGTTCCGCCGCCTTTGGTCGGGGTGTGCCACTAATTGGTCGGAGTTTTATTGGTATGGAGATGAATTGTATCCGCACCAATTATAGTCTAATTTGAAGTTGTTTTTGGCAAATTCATAACATTCAGATCACAATCTTCTACCTACACCATATGTCACACCCCAAACCACGGCCTAGGCGTGTGACTCATATTTTGGTACCACAATTGTAAATAAATCAGAGTTACGTTAAATAACGGAAGTCTTTATAAACTTGTGGATTTAAAATGTAATATTTACATATACAAAAAGATGGGATTTAAAAGTTCCCCATTTGATGTTCAAAGATTACATGTTTTAACTTTACAAAACCACCATTAACATTATATTAAGTTTAAACAAAAAGATCCGAGCCATCAGATATCTTGCACTTCGTCATTCCAAGTGCTAACCTTGATCTCCTGTAAAATGTAAGAAAATACGCTAGCAACGAATGCTGGTGAATATGCTGACGCTAAAAATATTTTCTTAACTTAGGAATAACCAAGTTAAATAACACAATTCATAACCTCAAGTCTCTATACTCGGTTCCCCTAGCAAACACCGCAGCGTTCGACTAGTTGAGTGCCTATACGTATACACAAGGTCATACTCCCCGCAGGAGAGCGTAATTGTGACCAGGTGCGATGTGCCCACCACATATGTAAGGATCCAGACAAACGTACACGATAGCCTGAGGCCAGTATTTATACCCTTGATTATAAATGTTTTAGAGACATTTAGTCTCATGTAAAGTTTTTCATATAACACGTTGAATCGTTTGAAAACAAGTTTGTAAAAGTTGGGGCGTATTCACCTTTTGATTTGGATCGGCTTCAAACACCGTCCGAGGGTCTTTCCCGTTGCTATCTCGCACATATAGTACGAGTATAACCAATTGTTAGTCGGATATAAAGTCTGGGTTAAGACCTTTAGTCTTATTTTATAAACTTTACCTCGATGAATCTTTAGTTCAAAATCTTTTTTTACTTTAAAACCTTTAGTTTAAAAGTAATTTATAAACCTTTAGTTTATTTATAAAACCCTACGTTTCTTCTTCTCTAAGAAACATATTCTTTTCTTTTCTTTATTATTTAAGAATAGTTATTTATTCCTTAAATAATATTTTTATAACAAAGAATATATAATTACACACATATATACATTTTTTTATAACTTTTCATAATTTATTCTTTTATTCTTTCTTTGTTATATTTTATTTTCTTTTATCAAGGTATCGAGTATAACCTCGACTTAAGGTTTAAGCCTTTATAATATTTTATTATTATTTTATTCGGGCATTATGCCTACCTTTGTTCGGCTTATAAACCCTAATGACTCGAGCAGCACTCCAACGCCACTTTGCCTTCTTTATATTCTTGATCAAACTTCTTTTCTCGTCACCTTTCTTTTAGCACGCCAAACGATGAACAACAAAACTTCACCACTCGTCGGCACACCTTTCGAGACTAATCACCATGGTGTCGGAAGATAACAAACGCCTTCTTGGTTGATACGTCGGTGGAAGATGGCATGGACAACGAGGAAACGACACGACAATCGAGGAAATGGGCACGCAAATCGAGGAATCGGGACACGCTTTTCGAGGTGGATTGATAATATGATAGTTGGAACTTAGAGAGATGTTTAGAGAGAGAGAGAGATATAAACTGATTTGTGTGTAACCCGTGGCCTTCTATTTATAGGAAAATTTTGAAGCCCATCGCAATATGCGATGGCCTTTAGCAGGCCCGTCGCGTATCGTGACATAGCCCTGCATCGTCACCCAGTAGGTCTGCCACGTGACACCACGTGGCAGACGGTGTGCCACGTGTTGACACGTGGTGGACCACGTGTCACGAGTGGCCACGTGTCGGGATACGTGACAGACAGTGTGCCACGTGTGGACACGTGGCAGAACTTGTGCCAGTGGTGTCAGGCCACGTCATCGCGATACGCGATGACGTAGGTTCCATGACGTTCGCGTATTGCCGTTGACCTTCTTCTAGAAGGTTTGACTAAACCCTTCGCGATACGCGATGGGCTTGTCCTTTGTCCCGTCGCGCATTGCTATGGGACTGAAAATCAGAATTTTTATTTTTAAACCCTAAGGTTTGGAAATTGGCAGAATTGGTCCCTTGTCTTTGAAAAACTTGACATTATTGACTTGAAATTTTCGTAATGTTACATCCTCCCCACCTTGAAATTAATCTCGTCCTCGAGATTGCTTTACAAGAATAAGTGGGGGTATTTCTTTTTCATCTCCGATTCGAGTTCCCATGTATACTCGGGCCCTATTCGTGAGTCCCATTTGACTTTCACAATTTTCAATGTTCGTCTTTTCAATTTCTTTGTTTTCGAATCTTCTATTTGAATTGGTTTTTCAACAAATTTTAAATTTTCGTTTATTTCAATATCTTTTAATGGCATCGATAGAGACTCGTCGGCTAAACACTTTCGCAAATGGAATACGTCGTGTATCCCTTGCATTTCCTCGGGCAGTCGCAAACGGTATGCAACAGTACCAATTCGTTCAAGTACCTCGAAGGGTTCAACGAATCGAGGACTTAGTGTTCCTTTCTTACGAGGCGAACGACGCCTTTCCATGGTGAGACTTTCAAAAGAACTTTGTCACCAACATTGAATTCCAACGGTTTACGACAGACATCATCGTAACTCTTTTAGCGATAACGTGCCGTCTTAAGTCATTCTCGGATTTGAAGAATCTTGTCGGTGGTTTCTTGGACTATCTCTGGTCCAAATAATTGATTGTCTCCGGTTTCAGAGAAACACACGGGCGTTATACAATTACGGCTATATAACGCCTCGAATGGTGCGGCTTGAATACTTGTGTGATAGCTATTGTTGTACGAGAATTCCATTAGGGGTAAGTGGTCATCCCAATTTCCATCTAAGTCAATCACACAAGCGCGGAGCATGTATTCCAACGTTTGATTGTCCTTTCGCTTTGCCCATCAGTTTGTGGATGATAGGCGGTGCTAAGGTTTAGCCTTGTGCCTAACGCTTGTTGGAAGCTTTTCCAGAAGTGAGACGTGAAACGACTGTCTCGACCAGAAATTATAGATAGCGGTACTCCATGTAAAGTAACGATGTTGTTTACATAAATACGCGCTAGTCTATCCATTGAGTATGATTCATTGATGGGTATGAAATGCGCGGATTTTGTTAAGCGACCCACGATAACCCAGATGGAATTGTGTTGTCGATTTGTTTTAGGGAGTTTGGCAATGAAATCCATAGTAATTTACTCCCACTTCCATACGGGTAGTTTGGGTTGCTGAAGCAATCCCGAAGGCTTTTGGTGTTTAGCCTTGACCTTCAAACAAGTTAAACATTTCGCCACATGCGAAGCGATGTCCTTTTTCATCCTATTCCACCAGTAGTTTGGTCTAAGATTTTGGTACATTTTGTCACTACCGGGGTGCATCATTTACTTGGACTTATGAGCTTCGTTCATGATTTTCTCACGCAGGTCTCCAATAATTGGTACCCAAATCATATTCCCGAATCTAAGGATACCATAGTCACCCTTACCTAGTAAGTCAATGAAGCCATTACGTTTTTCATCGGAGATTTGGTTTTCATTGATCGCTTGAGTTTGAGCGGATTTGATTTGTTCGAAAAGATCGACTTGAAGTTCTAGCCTTAGTGCTCGGACTCTTTTTGGCTTTTCATGCTCCTTACGACTTAGGGCATCGGCCACGACATTGGCTTTGCCTTCATGATAAACGATCTCGCAGTCGTAGTCGTTGAGAGTTTTCATCCATCGTCGTTGTCGCATGTTAAGTTCTTTTTGATCGAAGATGTGTTTTAAGCTTTTATGATCAATGTACACAGTAAATCATACTCCATAGAGATAGTGCCTCCATATCTTAAGTGCAAAGATTATGGCTCATAACTCTAGATCGTGAGTTGTGTAGTTCTTTTCGTGCACCTTGAGTTGACGAGAGGCATAAGCGATCACTTTCTTTCGTTGCATTAGTACGCATCCCAAACCGGAATGAGACGTGTCACTAAATACAACAAAGTCCTCAGTACCTTCTGGCAAGGCCAGTATAGGCGCTTGGGTGAGTTTTTGTTTGAGTATATCGAACGCCTCTTGTTGTTTTGTTCCCCACTCATACTTGATGTTTTTGCGAGTCAAAGAAGATAGGGGAATGGCTATACGAGAAAAATTTTCAATGAACCTTCGGTAATAGCCGGCCAAACCCAGGAAACTTCGGATCTCGGTTGGCGACTTTGGAATTTCCCACTTTGAGATGGCTTCGATTTTAGCGGGATCGACTTGAATACCATTTACATTTATGATATGTCCAAGAAATTGTACTTCGTGCAACCAGAACTCGCATTTTGAGAACTTGGCATACAACTTCTCGGTTCTAAGTATTTCAAGTAAGGTTAGAAGGTGGACTTGATGATCATCCTTAGACTTAGAATAAATAAGTATGTCGTCGATGAATACGACAACAAATTTATCCAAGTGAGGCTTGGAAATTCGATTCATCATGTCCATGAACGCAGCTGGTGCATTAGTAAGTCCAAATGGCATAACGGTGAACTCGTAATGGCCATACCTTGTTCGGAAAGCGGTTTTCGAAATATCTTCGGATTGAACTTTGAGTTGGTGATAACCAGAACGAAGGTCGATTTTGGAAAAGAAACTTGCACCTTGAAGTTGGTCAAAAAGATCATCGATTCGAGGAAGTGGATAGCGGTTTTTGATTGTGACTTTGTTTAACGCACGATAATCGATACACATACGCATAGATCCATCCTTCTTCTTGACGAAAAGTATCGGCGCTCCCCTTGGGGACGAACTCGATCGAATGAAGCCTTTCTCAAGAAGTTCGTCGAGTTGTTTCTTCAGTTCTTTCATTTCAGTTGGAGTGAGACGATATGGTGCCTTGGCGATCGGAGCAGTTCCGGGAATAAGATCAATCCTTAACTCTACTTCACGATCGGGAGGGATTCCAGGAAGTTCGTCGGGAAAGACATCAGAAAAATCGGAGACTACATGTACGTCCTTTATCTCCTTTGGTTTGGATTCTTCAGTGAAGTAGGCCATGAATGCTAAGCATTCTTGATTTAAACATTTATTATCCCTAATCATGGAAATTATGCTAACTTGGCCAGCATCTTTGTCCCCTTCAATTCGAATGGTTCATTTATCGGGGGCTTGAAGTTCGACAGTTTTGCTATTGCAAATGATACGAGCATGGTTGCTGGACAACCAATCCATATCAAGTACAATATCAAAACCAGCAAGAGTCATAGGCAACAATTGAATAGGCATAATATAACCAGCTAAGAGAATTTTTCCGTTTTCAAGGGCTTCGAAGATTTTAACGATTTCGCCATTAGCAGTCTCGATGCTTAGAGTTTTATTTAACTTTGTTAGGTTCGTTTAATAGACTACAAAAGCTATAATCTATAAAACTTAAATTGGCACCCGAATCAAACAAAACTCTTGCATAGATGTCGTTGACTAGAAACGTACCGATGATGGTTTCCGGCATGTCAGCGGCCTTTTTCGTGTCTAGTACAAAGACTCTTGCGTTTCCTTTCTTGTTTTGGCCACTTCCACCCGCACCACCAGTCGTGGGTTTGTTCTTCGGGCATTCGAAACTTAGATGCCCCATTTCTTTGCAGTTATAACATGTCATCTTTTTCTTCCAACAGTCAGCCACAGCATGGCTCGGTCTTTGGCATGACTCACAAACGGTTGATGAAGCATGTCGGCATTGCCCTCGGTGGCGCTTTCGGCAAATATTACAAAATTGAGCATTTGAGTTGAATCCAGGTCGGCTTTGGTTTGAGCCTTTGCCCTTGTAGTTGGTGCTTCCTCCTATTCTCCCTTGAGTGGTGGTTGTTGTCATCTTCTTATCTTCTTCTTTGTTGCGTATCAGAACGCTCATCAGGTAACCAGCCAACTCCATCGCGGAATCAACAGTTTGAGGTAAATGAGACCTCACCATGTCGCGGATTTCCCGCGGTAATCCACATATGTATCTTGTAACTTTGCTGGATTCCGGATTAACCAGCTGGGGAACCAGGCGACAGACTCATGAAACTTTGTGTTGTACTCTCGGAGGTTTGTCGCAATGACCTTATGATTAAGAAACTTAGTTTGGATTTGGTCGGTTTCGTGCATTAGACAGAATTTCGCTATCAGCATCGCCTTGAATTCCTCCCAAGAAAGATTGTATAAAACTTGACGTCCCTTGATCAAGATCAGCATGTTCCACCATTCCAATGCCTCACCTCTGAACATCTGGGCAAAGTATTGTATCATTTCTTGATTTGAACACTTACTTATGATAACAGTCGATTTCATTTCCTCAAGCCATCTAACAGTTGTGATAGCTCCTTTATTTCCATAAAATTCCTTTGGCCCAAAGTACTTGAAGTCCTTAAACGAGCAGCCACCAATATTCAACTTTTTAAATTCTTGACGAATTCTGCCATCAGCATTCGATTCATGCACACTTTCCACAATATGAGATGGTTTTGGACGAGACTTAACAGATTTATGGGAAAGATTAACAGATTGAGAATGTGTAGAGTGTTTCGATTGAGATTTAGCCATAGATTCTTCGTATTTGCATCCTTTATCATTCTTTGTATTTGACTCCTACATTTATCGGGAATTGGTTCATCTTGTTTATTTTTGGGGTTTTCCCCCTTTTCTTTTCTTATTTCTTCTTCTTTTTGAGCATTCTCTATATTGTTACTTTGTTGAGACATTATCTTTCTCTTTTCAATATTTCTTTATGATGTGTTGTAAAACACATTTACTTTCCGTATCATTTTTATCATGTTTTAATTGCTTTTTAGTTTAATTATTAAGTTTTATGGTTTGTTTATGCTTGATTTTACAAAGTTGATTGTTTACTTGTAGGTTATGAGGTTTGGTGGAAAAAAGAGTTAAAATTGAAGAGTTTAGGGGCTTAATTGGTCAACTTTCAAACTTATAAGTCAAGGCCCGACCAAGCCCACATCTTAGAAGCCTTTTATAATATTATATGAAGTTAATTATTGGAGAAATCAGCCATAATTCCAGCCAAGAACCCGAAATCAAAAGAAAAAAACCTAAACCCTAGCTTTCTTCCTGTTCCGATCGGCAACTGTAGCAGCGGCCAAAGAAGAAAAAAAAAGAAAGAAGGGCGACGGCGGAGGCTGTTGTGGCGGCTGGAGAAGAAGGAGGACATCGGGGCAGCAGCTAGGGATCAATATTTGTCATATTTCTCAGCCATATTTGATAGTATAACATTCATAAACTTTGCTTTCTTGTTTATGTTCTTAACTATATTGCTTTTGATCTTTAAAGTTAATTGTTTTTCCATTAAGTTAAGGATTGAAGTGTGTTTGATTATACTTGATTTTGGATTGAGTTTTATTATGATTTGAATGAGTATTATGGTTGTTATCTTAAGTGTTTGCTGCTGTCCAAAAGTTATGTTAAGCTAAACTTGCTTGTTCTACCTAGGATAGATGATTGTTGAGTAGTTTAGACTTGTTTAATGGATTGTTAATGTTCAAGACTTGAATTATTGATGTAAAGTTTAACTAAACCATAAATTAGATTGTGTATGATGGCTGTGTTTTATGTGTTATTACTTATAATCCTCTTGCATTAGTTAATTGAATTAGTTTTGATTAATTGATTGCTTGTTAGACTCTTGACTTGGTGTTTAGGGTTTATTTGCGGGGTGTACAACCGTAGGGATAAGTGGGTAATATAATCATCTAAAATCAGTTAAAATACACCTTCTTTGAGACCGAGAGGTGATAAGAAGTAATATTGTCTCGTTGCTTTTAAGTGTTAGAATTAAGACCGCGCGAGAGCGGGTTTTTGTCTTGTCAAGTTTGAGTGTTTATGTGCAATTAGTTGGTTTAATTTGGGTTAAGTTAAATTGTTCCTCTGTCCTTGGTGACATAGTATTTGTCTCCATTAGGATAGTGTGTCGATGAGACCGAGTGGAGAGTCGTCATTTGAACACGTTAATAATTGTTTTTCCGGTTTATTCTTTAAAATCAACTAAAATAAGTTAGAGTTTGTTAGAGAGACTGAGAGGTAATTTGACTTTC
The DNA here is from genome assembly GCF_021521415.1 of Bidens hawaiensis. Classification (NCBI taxonomy): domain Eukaryota; kingdom Viridiplantae; phylum Streptophyta; class Magnoliopsida; order Asterales; family Asteraceae; genus Bidens; species Bidens hawaiensis. Next base: position 165,978 of record NW_027495538.1, on the reverse strand, counting down.
TTAAACAAGTTTTAGTTGTGTCATCTTTTATAACCGGTGTCGTGAATATTTTCAATCCGTTGTCTTGTTATTTCTATCAACATGATTCATTCCTAGGTAGACGTCTTTATACATTGAATTTAAACCAAAGTTTTCTAAAAGTGTTTTGTCAAAAGTTTTCATTCAGTTAAGTTAAGTAGTTAAATTAAATTCTAAAATAAATTAATTGAATATTTTGGTGAGTCTTGATTAGAGTTTAGTAATTATAAACGTTTTCACGTGTCTTCGAGTTCGATATCTGGACTTTCCTCATCTGTGCTATACTCGATCGGTACACTTGCCGTTTGTGTGAACTAGGATAGATTGTTTGGTTTTTAAAGCTTAGTTGCGACTTGTGTTTTATTTATATATATATATTTTCGCACATCACTTTATATCTGAAATTTTACAAATTTCTTTTCTTAAGATAATATTTTATTTCATAAAGATATATATATATATATATATATATCATGAAATGATATATATTTATTTTACAACATACACACACACACACATACACACATATATATATATATATATATATATATATATATATATATTGATAAGCCTATCTTTACTTAAGAATGTCTCAACGTTCTTTATTACACATTTTTCACATAACACATAAGATTACATTAACACACACACTTCCACATCACATCCTTCACTATCTTCAATCTCTCATAAACTTTCTCACCACCTTGGTTAGCTTTTTACATTTGCGAAGAAGCGTCTCTCCTATATTCTTCTTTTTCTTCCCATCAACATCAATCTTTTTTCTCAATTCATCCGTTTCATGCAGTGCCCGGTCCAAGTGCTCTTCCTGTGACTGGGGGATCTCGTTGGGGTATCCGTATCTTGGCGGTGGGTCGCAGTAACCCATCATGACTATATCGAAATGGTTCTTTGGATCTGGATACGGAGATGCGGTCACATCGGATGAGTAGTTGAAGAACGCCTCGGCAGCTTCATTCTGTTGGCAGATTTCATCCGCTTGTTCTTCCTCTGTTGGAATTGTGCCTTGGTAGGGTGGGAAGCTTGATGATTCTTTGTTGTGGATTTCTTCGAGGTATTGCATATAGGGATAAACCGAACCATAGCTTGGAATTTGGGGAGAAAACGATTCTTCCATTGGAGTTGACATGATCTCGTTGGGATTATCAGGATATTCTTTCTTCCGGTTCTTCTTCGGATTCTTACTCCGGATCTTCCTCTTCTTCTTCTTCAGGTTCTACTTCCTCTTCTTGAACAGTCTCCTTTGTGGGCATTCTGAAACTTTCATACGGCATCATTACTCTCATCTTGGGTTTGCGAGATGGTCCTTCACCATTCTTGGGGCGGGAGTCAAAAGAATCGTAGGCAGAGCTTCCAGTATGCTATGGAGCGGCATTGCATCCAGTCAGATGAGGGAGATATTGGTTCCTCATTGATTGATCGATTGGAGAGGAAAGCATAGGATGGGTGAGGATATGGTGGTAGGTAAGTTGGAACTCCAGTTGAGTAATAAGGTGGTATCTCCAATGGTTGATATGTGGGGATCTCTGATGGGTGATATATGGGAACTTCAAATGGATGATACATGGTTAAGGTTGGCGGATGATGGCTTGAATTCCTCGGTGCTTGATATCTAATTCCCTATTTCCTATCTTATCCCTATTTCAAGTAAAACAAGTAATTCCTAAAATGTGGGAACCACATTTTGGGTGGTTTAGAGTGGGGAGGGAAAGAAAAGGTTTACCAACCTATCTTATCCCCATTTCCTATCTTATCCCTATTTCAAATAAAACAAGTAATTCCTATACTTGGATCGAAGCTTAGGTATTATCTTGTAATACCTAATTCGCTAAGATCGATGGCTCTGATACCAACACTTGTCACACCCCAAACCACGGCCTAGGCGTGTGACTCATATGTTGGTACCAAATTGTAAAAATAAATAAGAGTTATGTTAAATAGCGGAAGTCTTTATAAACTTGTGGATTTAAAATGTAATATTTACATATACAAAGAGAAGGGATTTAAAAGTTTCCCGTTTGATGTTTAAAGATTACAAACGTATACCATAGCCTGAGGGCTGGCTTATACTCTTATTTACAATGTTTTTAGAGACAGGTAGCCTCATGTAAAGTTTTACACATACCACGTTTGTTTGTTTGAAATCAAGTTTGTAAAAGAAGGGCGTATTCACCTTTCAATGGGATCGGCTTCTAACACCGTTCGTTAGTTCTTCATTCGCTATCTCGCACCTATAGTACGAGTATAACATTCATTAGTCGGATACACGATCCGGCTTAAGACCTTTAGTCTTATCATCTCGATGAACCTTTAGTTCATTCTTTTATTTACTTTAAAACCTTTAGTTTTAATAGTAATTTATAAACCTTTAGTTTATATTGAAAACCCGACGCTTCTTCTTCTTTAAGAAACGTATTTCTTTTATTATTTAAGTATATTCATAATACTTAAATAATATATTTCTATAACAAAGAATAATCTTATCTTTATATATATATTCATATATATATATATTTTATCTTTCTTTTCTTTCTTTCTTTGTTATATATTCCTTTCGTTTATCGAGAATAATATTGACTTAGGGTATTAAGCCCTTTCAATATTTTATTATTATTTTGGTCGGGCATTATGCCTACCTTGCTTGGCTTGGCAACACCCTAGACACTTGGGCAGCACTTCGACGCCTCTTGCTTATCAACTTCTACTTTATCAACACCTTCTTACACTTGGCACGCCTTTCGAGACGTCAACACCTTTGGCACGTATTTCGAGAAAATCACCGGGTCGTCGGGCAGTACTTCCTTCTTGTTCGGGATGTCGGGGAGTGGCACGTATATCGAGATAACGGGCACGGAAAAAACGAGGCTCGGGGAACGTTTATCGAGACGGAGCGTTGGCATGCTTTACGAGGTAGTGAGAGAAAGCTAGAGAGAGAGTAAGTGTGTGAAATTGAGGTGTGAGAGGGCAGAGCTCGTGGCTGCCCTATTTATAGCCCTAATTGGATCCCATCGCGGTACGCGATGGGCTCCCTAACTCCCCCATCCCGTACCGCGATATAGGGTTGTCGAGTCACGGGATAGGCCTGCCACGTGTTGACACGTGGCAGGCGCCGCCACACGTGTCAACACGTGGTGACACGTGGCAGCAGACGCTGCCACCGTGGGCCACGTGGCACACGTGTCACGGTGTGTCAGACACCCCATCGCGGTACGCGATGGGTGTCTTTCTTGACCATGTCGCGTAGCGCGATAGGTCCAGAAGGCAGATTTTTCATTTTAGTCCATGGGGTTTGGAAATTGGTAGAATTGGTCCTTTGACTTTAGAAACTTGTCATTTTTAGCCCGAAATTTACGTGATGTTACATCCTCCCCACCTTGAAATAAATCTCGTCCTCGAGATTGCTTACGAGAATAAGTGGGGATATTTCCTTCTCATTTCGGACTCGAGTTCCCACGTATACTGGGGTCCACTTCGGGAATCCCATCTCACTTTCACGATCTTCAAGGTTCGTCTTTTAAGTTTCTTAGTTTTCGAATCTTCGATTTGGATGGGACGTTCTATTAATTTTAAATTTTCATTGATTTCTACTTATTTTAGGGCATTGAAAGAGATTCATCGGCTAGACACTTTCTTAGATTCGAAACATGAAATACATCGTGTATTCCTTGCATTTCCTCGGGTAGTCGCAAACGGTATACGACAGTACCAATTCGTTCGAGTAGAAGGGTCCAACGAATCGAGGACTTAGTTTGCCTTTCTTGCCGAATCGGACTATGCCTTTCCATGGCGAGACTTTCAAAAGAACTTTGTCACCGACATTAAACTCTATCGGCTTACGACGGACATCGGCGTAACTCTTTTGGCGATCACGTTCCGTTTTAAGTCGTTCACGAATTTGAAGAACCTTGTCGGTAGTTTCTTGGACTATCTCGGGTCCAGATAATTGATTATCTCCGGTTTCAGACCAGCACACAGGCGTTCTACATTTTCGACCATATAACGCTTCGAAGGGTGCGGTTTGAATGCTTGTGTGATAACTATTATTATACGAAAATTCCATTAGAGGTAAGTGGTCTTCCCAACTTCCTCCTACTCTATCACGCATGCGCGGAGCATATCTTCCAACGTTTGGATTGTCCTTTCGCTTTGCCCATCAGTTTGTGGATGATAGGCGGTGCTAAGGTTTAACTTTGTGCCGAGAGCTTGTTGGAAGCTTTTCCAAAAGTGAGACGTAAAACGGCTGTCTCGATCGGAGATTATATACAGCGGTACTCCATGCAACACAACGATGTTGTTTACATAGAGACGTGCTAATCTATCCATTGAATATGACTCGTTAATAGGTATAAAATGTGCGGACTTGGTTAAACGGTCCACAATCACCCATATCGCATTGTGTTGTCGAGTCGTCTTTGGGAGTTTGGTTATGAAGTTCATGGTTATTAACTCCCATTTCCACAGGGGAAGTTCGGGTTGTTGAAGCAATCCCAAAGGCCTTTGGTGTTCGGCCTTGACTTTCAAACAAGTAAGACATTTCGCCACATGCGAAGCGACATCCTTCTTCATTCCGTTCCACCAATAATTTGCTTTAAGATTTTGGTACATTTTGTCACTTCCGGGATGCATCATATACTTGGACTTATGGGCTTCGTTTAAGATCTTTTCGCGCAATCCTCCAATGATTGGTACCCAAATTATATTATCAAGTCTTAGGATACCATCTTCACCCTTGACTAGTGAGTCAATGGTTCCGTTTCGTTTTTCATCGGAGATTTGGTTTTCGTTAATCGCTTGAGTTTGCGCGGATTTGATTTGGTCAATAAGATCGATTTGAAGTTCTAGCCTTAACGCTCGGACTCTTTTCGGCTTTTCGTGCTCTTTACGACTTAAGGCGTCGGCCACGACGTTGGCCTTACCTTCGTGATAGACAATTTCGCAGTCATAGTCGTTTAGAGTTTCCATCCAGCGTCATTGGCGCATATTTAGCTCTTTTTGATCGAATATGTGTTTTAAACTTTTGTGAAAAGTGTACACGACAAATCTTACTCCATAGAGATAGTGCCTCCATATCTTAAGTGCAAAGATTATGGCGCCTAACTGTAGATCGTGAGTTGTGTAATTCTTTTCGTGCACCTTAAGTTGTCGAGAGGCGTAAGCTATAACTTTCTTGCGTCGCATCAACACACATCCCAATCCGGAATGTGACGCATCGCAAAAGACTACGAAGTATTCAATACCTTCTGACAAGGCCAGTATAGGAGCTTGGGTAAGCTTTTGTTTTAGTATATCGAACGCCTCTTGTTGCTTTGTTCCCCATTCATATTTAATGTTTTTACGAGTCAAAGAAGTTAGGGGAACAACGATTCGAGAAAAGTTCTCAATGAACCTCCGATAGTAGCCGGCCAGTCCCAAGAAACTTCGGATCTCGGTTGGCGACTTTGGAACTTCCCACTTTGAGATAGCTTCAATTTTAGCGGGATCTACTTGAATTCCGTTAACGTTTATTATGTGAATAAGAAATTGCACTTCGTGTAACCAAAACTCGCATTTCGAGAACTTGGCGTACAACTTCTCGGTTCTAAGGATTTCAAGTAAAGTTCGAAGGTGATTCTCGTGATCATCCTTAGATTTTGAGTAAATAAGTATGTTGTCGATGAAAACGATTACAAATTTATCTAAATAAAGCTTGCAGATACGGTTCATCATATCCATAAATGCGGCTGGCGAATTAGTAAGTCCAAATGGCATAACGGTGAACTCATAATAGCCATACCTCATTCGGAAGGCGGTTTTAGGAATGTCTTCAGTTTGAACCTTGAGTTGGTGATAGCCGGAACGAAGATCGATCTTGGAAAAATAGCTAGCACCTTGAAGCTGATCGAACAAGTCATCGATACGCGGAAGTGGATAACGATTTTTGATGGTAACTTTATTAAGAGCTCGGTAATCAATGCACATCCGCATGGATCCATCTTTCTTCTTTACGAATAGTATCGGCGCTCCCCACGGTGATGAACTTGGTCGTATAAAGCCTTTCTCGAGGAGCTCGTCGAGTTGTTTCCTCAGTTCCTTCATCTCGGTTGGCGCGAGGAGATATGGTGGTTTAGCGAATCGGAGCAGTTCCAGTAATAAGATCAATTCTAAATTCTACTTCACGATCGGGTGGAATGCCGGGGAGTTCGTCGGGAAAGACATCGGCATATTTGGAAACAACGGGAACATCTTTAAGTTCCTTGGGTTTTGATTCCTCGGTGACATTGGCCGTGAATGCTAAGCATCCTTGATTTAAACATTTGTTAGCCTTTATCATGGAGATTAGGCTAACTTGGCCAGCGTCCTTGTCCCCTTCAATTCGTATAGTACGTTTATCAGGGGCTTGGAGTTCAACAGTCTTGGTATTGCAAAGGATACGTGCATGGTTGTTGGATAACCAATCCATACCCAATACAATATCAAAACCAACAAGAGTCATGGGTAACAATTGAATAGGCAAAACATAACCGGCTAACAAGATTTTTCCGTTTTCTAAAGCTTCGGAGATTTTAAAAATGTTGCCATTAGCGGTTTCGACGCTTATAGTTTTATTAAGTTTGATTAAAGGTTCGTTTAATAGACTACAAAATTTATAATCTATAAAACTTAAATTGGCTCCTCAATCAAACAAGACTCTAGCATAGGCATTGTTAACAAGAAACGTACCGGTTATAGTTTTCGGCATGTCAGCCGATTTCTTTGTGTCAAGGACAAAAACTCTCGCATTGCCCTTATTGGGCTCATTCTTTTGACCGCTACCACCCGCACCACCAGTCGCGGGTTTATTTTTAGGACATTCGAAGCTAAGATGTCCCATATCTTTGCAGTTATAGCATGTCATCATCTTCTTCCAGCAATCGGCCGTGGCGTGGCCGGGTCTATTACACGATTCACAGACTCGGGTAGCGAAGTTGCATCTACCTCGATGATGTTTCTTGAAAATTTTGCATTGAGGGACGCCGAAATTGGAGCTAGACCTTCGTTGGTCAACCCCTTTACCCTTGAAGCGGGCATCTCCACCTTTTCTCGAGTCATGTGCTGGTACAACCTTCCTATCTTCCTCCTTATTGCGGATCATTCCGCCCATCAAGTATCCTGCTAACTCCATCGCGGAATCAACAGTTTGTGGCAAGTGCGATTTTACCAGATCACGAATTTCGCGAGGTAGTCCCCATATGTAACGTGTAACTTTGCTAGACTCGGGCGTGACTAGCTGGGGCACTAAACGGCAATACTCGTGGAATTTTGTGTTATACTCACAAAGGTTTGTTCCGACAACCTTGTGAGCTAAGAACTTGGTTTGGATCTGGTCTGTCTCATGCATCGGACAGAATTTTGACATCGTCAACTCCTTGAATTCATTCCAGTTCAAACTATACATTGCTTCTCTTCCCCTACTTAGGAGTAACGCGTTCCACCATTGGTGTGCTTCGCCTTTGAACATCAAGGCGGAGTATTGGATCTTTTCCTCCTCCGTACACTTGCTCGTGATCACTATTGTCTCCATTTCTTCGAGCCACCGTACGGTATTGATGGCTCCTTTGTCGCCGTAAAATTATTTAATATTTAAAGTATTTGAACGAGCATCCCCCGATTTTCAGTTTCTTAAATTCTTGTCTTATGCCTCCATCGGCATTTGATTCGTGCATGCTTTCGTCCATGCGAGAGGGTCTAGATCGGGGTTTGGAAACAGACTTTCGAGAAGGATTTTCAGAATGAGAATGTTTCGTTTGGGATCTATTTTCAGATGCTTCTCTAACAGCCTTATCGATCATTTGTTGTATTTGATTCATGTATTTTTCGGGAATCGGATCCTCTTGTGCTTTCTCGGGACCTTTCCCTTTCGCTTCTTGTTTCTCGGCTTCCTTTCGGGAAACCTCACGATTATCGCTTTGTCTAGACATTTTCTTTTAAATCTTTTTATCTTTTATTTTCCTTGATCTGAAATTTAACACATTTCTTTTCTTATTATACAAGTTTTATTTATTTCACATCCATATATATATATCATAAATGATATGTATATTATTTTACAACATACTTTATATATTGTTAAAACAATATATAAGATCCTATTCTTATTACATATGGTACATATTATACACATATAATACAAACTATTTTATGCACATAAACTTTTTCTTCTCATGTCATCCTCTTCTCAATCTTTTATAAACTTATTCACAACTTTAGTGAGCTTGTTGCATTTGCGAAGAAGTTTGTCTCCCATTTTCTTTTTCTTCTTTCCATCAACATCAATCTTCTTTCTCAACTCATCAGTTTCTTGTAAGGCTCGATCCAGATGCTCCTCCTGGGACTGCGGTATGTCGGTAAGATACCCATATCTTGGAGGTGGGTCACGGTAACCCATCATCACAATGTCGTAGTGATTCTTGGGATCTGGGTATGGTGATGCAGTCACATCGGAGGGATAACTGAAAAATGCATCGGCTGCTTCATTTTGCTCACGAATTTCATTGGCCTGTTCTTCAATGGATGGAATCTCGCCTTGATATGGTGGGAAACTTGTTGACGCCTTTCCCTTGAGTTCATGGAGGAATTGCATGTACGGGTCCACAGATCCATAGCTTGGGGTTGATTGTTGCTCCTCCATTGGTGTGGTTATTTCATTTGGATTGTCCGGATATTCCTCTTCAGGGTCGATTTCCTCGTTTGATTCCTTTTCGGTCATTTCCGGATCAGATTCCTCTTCTGGTTCTTCCTCCAGTTCTTCTTCCGTCATTGCCGGCATGTGAATCTTTTCGTATGGCATAATCACCCTCATCTTGGGCTTGTGGGATTGCCCTTGAGAATTGGCAGTATCCATGGTTGAAGTGCCGGTATGCCACCTCCTTTGGTAGGAGTGACATTTCATCCATTGGGAAGATGGAGATTTGGGTTCCTCCTTGATTGGTAAGTTTGCGAGAAAATAATATGACGGGTGTGGATTTGGTGGCACATATATTGGATCTGAGTAATGGGGTGGAGTCTTCATGGGTTGATAAGTCGGAATTTCGGAAGGATAATATGTCGGTACCTCCGATGGTTGATACATAGGTAGACTTGTGGAATGATAACTCAAGTGTCTCGGCGGTTGGTACACTTCATGTGGTGTATTATCCAAATGATAGATAGGACTTGGTTCCATGTTAGGATGTTGGCTAGGTCCTTCGTTGGAGTTGAAAAATGACTCAAAGTAATCCTTGCTCATGATGTCCTTGGGGAATTTATAATACTTCCTTGCTCTTCTTGCTTCATTATCATAATACTTCATTAATTCTTCATACGACATCTTTTTGGGTGGTTTAGAATGTAGAGAGGGAAAGAAAGGGTTACCAACCAATCTTATCCCTATTCAAATAAACAAATAAATATTTCCTATGCTTGAATCAAAGCTTGCGTATTGTTTTATGATACCCAATTCGCTAAGATCGATGGCTCTGATACCAACCTGTCACACCCCCAGTCTAGGCCTAGGAGTATGAACCATAGTTGGTACCATATTTGTAAATAAATCAGAGTTATGGTTATTAGCGGAAGACTTTAAAATATAAGGATCGATATTATAAATATTTATAATACAAAATACGAGACAAAAGTCTCGTTTGGTTTTACTTGTTTATATGTTTTACAAAACCACCAAGTTTTAATATTAACATAAAACTATCCGAGCCATCGGATACTTGAGCTTCTTCGTTCTCTCAAGCTCTAATCTTGATTACCTGCACAATGTTAAATAAAATACGTCAGCAACGCATGCTGGTGAATATGCTGACGCAAAAATATTTTCTTTACTTAATTAACCAAGACCACTTAAGCCTCGGCCCATCTTGGCTTAGGAATAATCAAGTTAAAACAAGAATTATTATAAACTCGAGTCTCTGCACTAGGTCACCTCAGCGAAACGCCGCAGCATTTATGACATAACTTAGGTACCATAAATATACACATGGCCATTCCCCACTCGGACGTAACTTAGGTCCGGCCCATCGTGGCTGGAGGTCGTGACCAAGCGTGGTGCGATGTGCCCACCACGTTCCACATATGAAAGGATCCAGACAAATGTATACCATAGCCTGAGGGCTGGCTTATACTCTTATTTACAATGTTTTTAGAGACACGTAGCCTCATGTAAATTTTTACACATAACACGTTTGTTTGTTTGAAATCAAGTTTGTAAAAGAAGGGCGTATTCACCTTTCAATGGGATCGGCTTCTAACACCGTTCGTTAGTTCTTCTTTCGCTATCTCGCACCTATAGTACGAGTATAACATTCATTAGTCGGATACACGATCCGGCTTAAGTCCTTTAGTCTTATCTTCTCCATGAACCTTTAGTTCATTCTTTTATTTACTTTAAAACCTTTAGTTTTAGTAGTAATTTATAAACCTTTAGTTTATATTGAAAACCCGACGTTTCTTCTTCTTTAAGAAACGTATTTCTTTTATTATTTAAGTATATTCATAATACTTAAATAATATATTTCTATAACAAAGAATAATCTTATCTTTATATAGATTCATATATATATATATATATATATATATATATATTTTATCTTTCTTTTCTTTCTTTTCTTTGTTATATATTTCTTTCGTTTATCGAGAATAATATTGACTTAGGGTATTAAGCCCTTTCAATATTTTATTATTATTTTGGTCGGGCATTATGCCTACCTTGCTTGGTTTGGCAACACCCTAGACACTTGGGCAGCACTTCGACGCCGCTTGCTTATCAACTTCTACTTGATCAACACCTTCTTACACTTAGCACGCCTTTCGAGACGTCAACACCTTTGGCACGTATTTCGAGAAAATCACCGGGTCGTCGGGCAGTACTTCCTTCTTGTTCGGGATGTCGGGGAGTGGCACGTATATCGAGATAACGGGCACGGAAAAAACGAGGCTCGGGGAACGTTTATCGAGACGGAGCGTTGGCATGCTTTACGAGGTAGTGAGAGAAAGCTAGAGAGAGAGTAAGTGTGTGAAATTGAGGTGTGAGAGGGCTGAGCTCGTGGCTGCCCTATTTATAGCCCAAATTGGATCCCATCGCTGTACGAAATGGGCTCCCTGACTCCCCCATCGCGTACCGAGATATAGGGTTGTCGAGTCACGGGGTAAGCCTGCCATGTGTTGACACGTGGTAGGCGCCGCCACACGTGTCAACACGTGGTGACACGTGGCAGCAGACGCTGCCACCGTGAGCCACGTGGCACACGTGTCACGGTGTGTCAGACACCCCATCGCGGTACGCGATGGGTGTCTTTCTTGACCATGTCGCGTAGCGCGATAGGTCCAGAAGGCAGATTTTTCATTTTAGTCCCTGGGGTTTGGAAATTGGTAGAATTGGTCCTTTGACTTTAGAAACTTGTCATTTTTGGCCCGAAATTTACGTGATGTTACATAAGGCCATTATTTATACCCTTGTTTATAAATGTTTTAGAGACACTTAGTCTCATGTAAAGTTTTTCATATAACACGTTGACTCGTTTGAAAACAAGTTTGTAAAAGTTGGGGGTTATTCTCCTTTTGATTTGGATCGGCTTCAAACACCGTCCGAGGGTCTTTCCAGTTGCTATCTCGCACCAATAGTACAAGTATAACCAATTGTTAGTCGGATATAAAGTCCGACTTAAGACCTTTAGTCTTATTTTATAAACTTTACCTCGATGAACCTTTGAATTTCGGTTATTCGATTATTCGGTTATTCGGTTTTCGGTTATTTTCGGTTTCGGTGTATGTTATTTTCGGTTTTTTTTTATTGTGAGTAGACATTATAAAAAATAGAGTACCTTATACATATTGAATTTAAAATACAAAAATATGCACTTGTTATGTTGAACCAAACAAATACAAAGTTGTTTGAGTAGTATAGTTTAAAATTCAACAACATTTTTAATAAAAAAAAAAACTAAAAGTTTCCCGAATCTTCATTCATTGTCTTATTCATCTTCAAAGTTTAGACCCAATCTTGATCATGTTTATAATCTTCACCACCATCAATGGTAGATTCTTTTGGTATTTTGTTTCTGGCCATAACATCTTAAAAAAAACACGTAGAAAACATGGGTTCGATTAATCGGTTCGGTTCGGTTTTTTTTGGTTTTTTTTGGTTTTTTTAAAATGGATAACCTAACCTAAACCCAAAAATCGGTTTTTCGAAAAACTAAAATATTTACCGTCGGTTAATGCTTCGGTTCGGTTTTTTTCGATTTGGTTTTTTCGGTTATTCGGTTTGGTTAATTCGGTTTTATGCTCACCCCTAGTATTAGGTAATTATTGAAGCTTACTCGTTAATCTTTTAATTTTTTTAACTGATTTGTTTTTGCTTCAATCAGTTTTTATCCGCCTTACACAAAGTTTTCCGTTGGATATTAAGTTGCACTGCAATGTACATACTAAGTTACTAACATACAAAGAGTTACCAATATAAGATAGCACAACTACATAGGTTTTTTTTAACAGCAAATATATATATATATATATATATATATATATATATATATATATATATATAGGATTAGGATCATGAGAGAACTTTTTTGAAATTGAGAACCATGAGAACCATTTTAGACCACAAAAAGCCCAAAAATAAAAAAAATAATAAAATAAAAAAAACACAAAAATGAAAAAAGTAAAAAAAATCAAAATTCTTATTTTAACATCCCGGTTTCATAAAAAAAATCGGTTTAACCAAATTATATACACATATGTATAATATATACATATATGTAATTTACATGATTTTTTTATACACATTTGTATAATTTAAGATAAATGACACTGTACATATGTGTATATTATGTAACTAAAAATTAAATAAAATTATACATATGTGTATAATTCGACGTTTTTTTTTATTTTTTATTATTTTTTTATTTATTTTTATTCTTTTAATGAAACCAGAATGAAATATAAGAATTTTGGTTTTTTTACTTTTTAAAAATTTTTGTTATTTTTTGTTTTATAATTCTTTTAAATATTTTTTTCAAAGGTGTTTTTAGTGGTACAAAATAGTTCTCAAAGTTCTCAATTTACAAATATATATATATATATATATATATATTTAAAAGAACTATCCTTCCTGAAACTTTGGAAGCCTACTATATATATATATATATATATATATATATATATATATATATAAAAGAACTACCATTCCTGGAACTTTGGAAGCCTACTAGATAGCACCACCACCACAATAGATCTCCAAATATCTTCTTTTTTTTTTCCTTATAGATGATGACATTTCATTTTCTGAATATAAGTTGTTTAACAGCATAGATTACGACATCAATTATTTAGTATTCATATTTTAAATTTAAAAAGAAAAAAGTTTTGATGATGATTTCATGTATCAGCTGTTAAGTGCTACTGAAATCTGCAAAATATCTCCGGTTTATTAATTTATTATCATGATGACTTCACTATTAAGTTATTATGACATAATTAGACGTTGGTGTGTTTCTGGGGAACATGTCTATCAAGACGTGTGCACTAAGTTCATGATCAAGTTAAATAAAACTTTAATTATAAATAATATTGGTATTAGTTGTATTAAATCCTCAAGATGAGCTACTAACCTATTTTTATATTCACGTGTGAAACGCTAAAATAAATTAAGGGTATACTTCAATTCAAAATTGATACTATTGATTTTTTAGTAATAGAAATATATACTAGGTTATGCAGACTTATTTAAAGATTGTCAACCGTTTCAGCTTGAAAGGTGGATAGATTTCAAGTTAATGAATTGACGGGTTGAATAATGGGAACTCAAACACGACTATATGTATTCATATCAAAGAAATCAGCTCTAATCATGATTTAAATTGTGAATGAAGAAACACCGATCCGATCTCATATACGGGTCCTGGATCTAATGTGTCAACCGGGTAGGATACAACAACAACCAACACGATATGAGCACAACTTCCCAAAGTTCAGTGACCGGAACCTGCAAAACAGACACCGTGAGCTCGTTACGGGAAAGACAAGAGGGGGGGGGGTCTTACCGTAACCACCCTCCGGCTTGAGAATAAGTGACGTAAAGGAAGTACTAGAGTATGGAGAGTAAATACTTGGGAGTGAATGTGTACCTCATGCAGGTAGAGAGGGTATTTATAGCCGAAGGATGTGGGAATTGTGATTGGGCCAGCTGTCTCATTCTAGAAGATCTCCAATAACTGTCTGGACGCGTGTCCTTATGTAATAGGTTGAGCTATACGTCCCATGTGCATGGGTATAACAACCTGGACACGCGCCATTCTACGATAGGACGAGTTGATCCCTGGCCATGTGCACAGTTATAACAAACTGGCCAGGTGTCCTTCATTCATTGGTCAACGGGTCACATATTATTCAAAGAACGATCGTGGTTATTTTTCTAGAAGATAGTTAGTTATTTACAGCTGTCCCGTTGGCATTGCCTTCTGGCCAACTCGGCTGATAGATGTGCTATCATGCGGGTAACGTCTGAGGGTGTCTGGATGATTCCGCATGTGATATAAGGGTGTTTTTCTTCTATTATGTTATGCGGATGATCCATATGTTCCGTGGGTGGCATATGAGGGATTCCTTTCCTACCCACGGTTGATACTTAAGGGTATTTGGGTATTTTTGGTACCCTACCTCTATAAGTCCCCCTAGTCCATTGTTTCTTCCGCGTGAAGTTTTTATGCGGGTGAAATTTTGGACTTAAGATAAATTTGGGAGTTTTTGAATTTTTCACGCTAGTAGAAATATCCTCTGTTGTAACTGTGGATAATCATGAAAAAGGACAAGTTGACCACTCGCAGGCGCGTGGGCAGGTGATAGGACGTATATGCCGGCTATCACTGTACCCGACTGTGCACCTTTTTCCCTTTTTCGAATTTCCCGCGTGACGTGGCGTTTTTATTGGATGATGAGTTTCTCTCTCCACTGTTCATATCCCATCGCATTAATTGCGATGGGTATAAATAGTTGGGATTATCTTCTTTTCGAGGTTTACTTGTCATTGATTTCCTTGAATTTTCTTCGTTTTCTCTCATTTTTCTAACCAATATCTTTGATCTTCGTCACGATTGCTTGTTGTTTACCATTCATAATCAAATCTGTGCCTAGTAGTGCAGGATCTCTGGTACCAACTATTGATACTGCGGAGATTAGATGGGATGTTACTGAATACGAAGCATTGCTTCGTATTTATTGAATCCCACCGGAGTGGGGACCCGAGTTCCCTAACGCCGGATCTGTTGCCAGCAAGCCTCCTGCAGGCAAGATGGTAGTGTATGCCGACTATTTTGTTTACGCAAACCTTCGGTTTCCGGTAACCAAGTTCTTTATGAAGGTTTTAAGTGCGTATGGTGTTCATTTATCCCAATTGCATCCTCTCACTGTTATGTAAATTCGACATTTCGAATTTTTGTGTACAGCGAAGGGGATGTTGCCTCGGATAGACCGTTTTCCAGTGTTCTATCGGATGGCTAACCGCGGTGGGTGGTTTAAGTGCTACCCCAGAGAAGGCAAGGTTATTGGCATCGTGCCTGAAGGGGGTTTGATGGACTGGCACCACAAATTCTTCTGGATTTCAGAAGATGTTATTCCCGTCACCATGGTCCGTCGTCCGATTGGTGAGGCCCTTCCGGAAGTTGTTACAGCTCCTCACGAGAAACAGGAGTGATTCCGCATCTTGGTGATGGAACCATCCCCCATGCGGGTTCTTCCGGAAGAGGCCCTGGTGTGGGCGGGTATGAGCCGCCTGTGGCCATATCCCAATTTAGAGCCTGTTTTTATGGGCGTGAACGAACGTAAGTTATTTTTCTCTTTCCTCTTTTTTGCCTTCTGTAGTAATCGACTTATTCGATCTTTTATGTGTTTTTCAGGTGAAGGGCCCATGCTGAATGCCCTTTTCGAGAACCGGGGCTGCATGGCGAAAGGTATTCGCGAAGCGAAAGAGACACCTGTCCTGGAGAGGACGCATAGTCGGTTTCTCTTCGCTACCAATGTGCCAGCTGAGCCTGCGTACTCCTTAAATCCTCGTCATCTTAACATCCTTTCTTCTGATGGGGTAATCGTCATTCTCTCTTCGAGTGATGATTCTACTACCCAAGAAGACGGAAGTTCTGATAGTGCTTCTGAAATATCGTCTGTGTCACATCTGTTGACAGAGCTGGAGCGGAAGAGAAACTTCGAGTCTCTTCGTGCAAGCAGCGCGGGTGCTAGCTCCGCGTATACGGAGGAAGGTCCGACGCCCAAGAAGCAGCGGACGCGTCGTCCGAAGAAGACGTACAGCCTTGCTGGTCGTATTAAAGAGATGACTAGTAATTCAATGCTTCGCCTGTACCCTTCTCTTTAATGTTTTCTCTAACTCTGAAATTCTACTTTGTCTTTTGTAGATTTAGAGGATGTTGATGCTGGTACTTTCAAGAAACCAGTCACTTCGTTAGAGGGGGAAGATAAACTACCATCTCCAACGCCCGTAATCTAAAAACTTCCCTCTCCTCTGCCCGAAAAGGAAGGCAAACCGCCAACTCCTCCATCTGAGGAGCATCAGGAGTGCCCGCTTCCATCGTAGGTAGTTAAAGATTCTTTCGCGTATTTGTTCGAGACAGGAAACGTTTCTAGCTCCGCATGGAAAGATCCTGAGGAGGGTGGGGAGGCGTCAAAAACGCAAGCATCGCCTCTGCCCAATTCATCCGGCTTTTTGACAACCCCCTCCGAGTCTCTAACAAATGCTGATGGTGTGGAGCTTTCCCAATCGACAAACTTCGACTACTATGGGAAGCCCAACCCGGGGGAGGATGACGAGAGGTTTGTTCCGAATTGGAACATTAAGAAGGGGTCCCGCCTTACTGATCCGGACACTTGTGTGACATTTTCAACCAATGTGTTCCGACAGCGGAGCAGATCTATTAGTGTGGCTGCCCTTGCCAGGATCTGTATAACGACTATTCCTCGTCCTTAGCCAACACTATAGCATGCGGGCAGGAAATTTTATGGGAATGGCGATCGATGGGGGAGCGATGGGGCGAGCTGATTAAGTCTTCTGAAGAGGCAAAAATTGAGGCTCAAGGGAAACGCCAGGCTGCTAATACTGCCAAGTTGAAGCAGTCGGATGCTGAAATCGCTCTCAGAAATGAGAAGGATAGGCATACGGCTGCTTCCCGTCAATGGGAAGAAGTTTGCAAGAAGCAAAAAACTCTTCTTCAAGCCGCTCGAGCGGACACTCAAAAGAAGAAGGATGACCTGGCTAAGGCACTTGATGCCAATTCAACAATAGAAGAACAAGTGTCCCGCCAAGGCATCCTTATCCAAGAGCTCGAGGTTGAATCCAAGTTGCAGAAGGAGCGGGCGGCTCTTAATGAGAAAAGAGCTGATGATATGCAGGCCGCCTATGACTCGCTTCTACAGGCTCGTGATGAGACGGAAGCCCGTGCAGCTGAATCCTTGAATGAAAACCAAAAAATTGCTGACGGGTTCCGTGAGCTCCAGGAAAGGGCAGAGCGGGCGGAAAGGGCAGAGCAGTCGGATGCTGAAGTCGCTCTCAGAAATGAGAAGGATAGGCATACGGCTGCTTCCCGTCAATGGGAAGAAGTTTGCAAGAATCAAAACACTCTTCTTCAAGCCGCTCGAGGGAACACTCAATAGAAGAAGGATGACCTGGCTAAGGCACTTGATGCCAACTCAACATTAGAAGACCAAGTGTCCCGCCAAGGAATCCTTATCCAAGAGCTCGAGGTTGAATCCAAGTTGCAGAAGGAGTGGGAGGCTCTTAATGAGGAAAGAGCTGATGATATGCAGGCCGCCTATGACTCGCTTCTGCAGGCTCGGGAAGAGGCGGAAGCCCGTGCAGCTGAATCCTTGAAAGAAAACCAAAGAATTGCTGACAGGTTCCTTAAGTGCGTATGGTGTTCATTTATCCCAATTGCATCCTCTCACTGTTATGCAAATTCGATATTTCTAATTTTTGTGTACAACGAAGGGGATGTTGCCTCGGATTGACAGTTTTCTAGTGTTCAACCGGATGGCTAACCGCGTTGGGTGGTTTAAGTGCTACCCCAGAGAAGGCAAGGTTATTGGCATCGTGCCTGAAGGGGGTTTGAAGGACTGGCACCACAAATTCTTCTGGATTTCAGAAGATGTTATTCCTGTCACCATGGTCCGTCATACGATGGAGAGGCCCTTCCGGAAGTTGTTACAGCTCCTCACGAGAAACAGGAGTGGTTCCGCATCTTGGTGACGGAACCATCCCCCATGCGGGTTCTTCCGGAAGAGGCTCTGGTGTGGGCGGGTATGAGCCGCCTGTGGCCATATCCCAATTTAGAGCGTGTTTTTTATGGGCGTGAAGGAACGTAAGTTATTTTTCCCTTTCCTCTCTTTTGCCTTCTGTAGTAATCGACTTATTCGATCTTTTATGTGTTTTTCAGGTGAAGGGCCCATGCTGAATGCCCTTTTCGAGAACCGGGGCTGCATGGCGAAAGGTATTCGCGAAGCGAAAGAGACACCTGTCCTGGAGAGGACGCAGAGTCGGTTTCTCTTCGCTACCAATGTGTCAGCTGAGCCTGAGACTTCGGAGGCGATCTTTCAGTCAGGTGCGTACACCTTAAATCCTCGTCCTCTTAACATCCTTTCTTCTGATGGGGTAATCATCATTCTCTCTTCGAGTGATGATTCTACAACCCAAGAAGACGGAAGTTCTGATAGTGCTTCTGAAATATCGTCTGTGTTACATCTGTTGACAGAGCTGGAGCGGAAGAGAAACTTCGAGTCTCTTCGTGCAAGCAGCGCGGGTGCTAGCTCCGCGTATACGGAGGAAGGTTCGGCGCCCAAGAAGCAGCGGACGCGTCGTCCGAAGAAGACGTTCAGCCTTACTGGTCGTATGAAGGAGATGGTTGGTAATTCAATGCTTCACCTGTACCCTTCTCTTTAATGTTTTCTCTAACTCTGAAATTCTACTTTGTCTTTTGTAGATTTAGAGGATGTTGATGCTGGTATTTTCAAGAAACCAGTCACTTCGTTAGAGGGGGAAGATAAACTACCATCTCCAATGCCCGTAATCCAAAAAATTCCCTCTCCTCCGCCCGAAAAGGAAGGCAAACCGCCAACTCCTCCATTTGAGGAGCATCAGGAGTGCCCGCTTCCACCACCGGTAGTTAAAGATTCTTTCGCGTATTTGTTCGAGACTGGAAACGTTTCTAGCTCCGCATGGAAAGATCATGTGGAGGGTGGGGATGCGTAAAAAAGCAAGAATCGCCTCTTCCCAATTCATCCGGCTTTTTGAAAACCCCCTCCCAGTCTCCAACAAATGCTGATGGTGTGGAGCTTCCCCAATCGACAAACTTCGACTACTATGGGAAGCCCAACCCGGGGGAGGATGACGAGAGGTTTGTTCCGAATTGGAACATCAAGAAGGGGTCCTGCCTTACTGATCCGGAAACTTGTGTGACATTTTTCAACCAATGTGTTCCAACAGCGGAGCGGATCTATCAGCATGGTCGCCCTTGCCAGGATCTGTATAACGACTATTCCTCATCCTTAGCCAACACTATGGCATGCGGGCAAGAAATTTTACGGGAGTGGCGATCGATGGGGGAGCGATGGGGCCAGCTGATTCAGTCTTCTGAAGAGGCAAAAAGGGAGGCTCATGGGCAACGCCAGGCTGATAATACTGCCAAGTTGAAGCAGTCGGATGCTGAAATCGCTCTTAGAAATGAGAAGGATAGGCATACGGCTGCTTCCCGTCAATGGGAAGAAGTTTGCAAGAAGGAAAAAACTCTTCTTCAAGCCGCTCGAGCGGACACTCAAAAGAAGAAGGATGACCTGGCTAAGGCGTTGATGCCAACTCAACAATATAAGAACAAGTGTCCCGCCAAGGCATCCTTATCCAAGAGCTCGAGGTTGAATCCAAGTTGCAGAAGGAGCGGGCGGCTCTTAATGAGAAAAGAGCTGATGATATGCAGGCCGCCTATGACTCGTTTCTACAGGCTTGTGATGAGACGGAAGCCCGTGCAGCTGAATCCTTGAATGAAAACCAAAAAATTGCTGACGGGTTCCGTGAGCTCCAGGAAACGGCAGAGCGGGCGGAAAGGGAACGACGTTGGCTGCTGGGCCGGGGTCTTAGCGCGGTACGTTATTCCATTCTTCCGCTGTTGCCCACAGTATTATTACTTTTGACTGTTACTGAATCTGTCTTGTTTCCACAGGTTATCAGACATATTAAAGAATGGAACCGCCTATGGCTCGCTTCTACAGGCTCGTGATGAGACGGAAGCCCGTGCAGCTGAATCCTTGAATGAAAACCAAAAAATTGCTGACGGGTTCCGTGAGCTCCAGGAAAGGGCAGAGCGGGCAGAAAGGGAACGACGTTGGCTGCTGGGCCGGGTTCTTAGCGCGGTACGTTATTCCATTCTTCCGCTGTTGCCCACAGTATTATTACTTTTGACTGTTACTGAATCTGTCTTGTTTCCACAGGTTATCAGACATATTAAAGAAGGCACGGAATTGACGAACTACTTAGCTTTTTTGCTTGCTGTTTCGAAAAAATCTGGCCATGTATTGGCCTTTAACGAAGGGATGGGCTATGCTCAAGAAGGTTGCTCATTTGAAGAGCATCCATTGCAAGGATGTAATGTTGTCCAAGAATATGACGCACGCATGACAATTTGTCATTTTCCTTGGAGAACCTGCTTCCGGAATTCACGGCTGCTGACAATGGCGTGGAACGATTGAAGGAATATCTGGGAGAAGGAACTGAAGATGATCCACCATTGTCTCATAAGGACGCATCTGCCCCAAACCCCTAGATTAGATTGTAGTCTTTGTAATTTCTTTCTCATGTCTTTGTAAATATCTTTATTATGAATGGAAAAAAAACTTTTGTCCTCTTGTGAGTTTTGCATTGTTTTTGCTTTATGATAATATCTTCGTGGCATATTTTCAAATTTTCCAATTTTGAATTTTTGCAAGTGGGATAAGAGCGATGACGTGGCGGAAAGAGAAACGTCGCAAAATAACTGATAAGACGTGTATGACGTCTGTTGTCAGTTTATATTTAATTTTTCGTCTTTCCCACCTTACGTGTCAGCTTGTAATTGGGTCGCTGTTTCTCTCTCCACTAGCCTCCAATCCGTCGCATTAATTGCGACGTGTATAAATAAGCCGGATCCCTACTTCTTACTCATTCTTATCTCCTTCTAAATATTCTACTCCCTCGCAATTCCAAATATGAGATTTTACATTATTCAAATCATTCAATTCTGCTTTCGACTTAATATGGGTAAGGATAAGAAGAAGGATGCTTCAATAGAGAACGTCGTTCTCCACTGGAAGAAGAGGGATTATGAAGATATCGTCAATATCTACGGCCTAGCACCTGAATGGGAACCCGAGTATCCGGCGGACGGATCGGTTGCTACTGATCCGCCGGCGAAGAAGATGGCCATGTATGCGGACCACTTCGCTACCGGGAACTTCCGATTACCCGTCACGAAGTTTATGCGGTCCGTCTTGATGACCTACAGGATCCACTTATCACAGATCCACCCTTTTGGGATGCTGAGGATTCGACACTTTGAATTCTGTTGTCAGGCTCACACCATAGAGCCTACAGTTGGTCGGTTCGCGGTATTTTATAAGATCGCTAACCGAGGCGGGTGGTATAGTTGTTCTACCACCAGGAAGGGACCCATTGGTACCGAGTGGCACCGGAGTCTCCATGAATGGAAATCCAAGTTCTTTTGAGTCCGGGTATATGTCATCCCCTTTGAAATGACATATCGCAAGGAAGAAGGCGGGCTTCCTGTTGTCCATGCAAATACAGAGGTGAACCTTACATGGTTCAACACTTTAACCCTCACTCCTACCCCCATGCGTGCGATACATGAGGGAGCACTGGTGGCTGCGAAGATGAGCCCTTTATGGCCATTTCCTGACTTGGAGCCATATTACGAAAATCCCGACAAAAGTAAGTGTGTGTTTTGCTTTTTACTAGTTCCGCCTAAATTCTGACTGTTGTTTTTGTTTAGGCTAGGGCTCCATCTTCAGCACGCTCCTAGACCACGAGGAAGGTCTAATGGTGCGTCATACTATTGGTCCAAGGGATGCGCCCATTCTTGAGCGTGCCAGTATAAATTTTTTGTTCTCCACCATGCTCCGCTCGGAACCTGTAGTTTCTGAAGTAATGTATGCTAAAGGTGAAGAGTTTGTTGAAAAAGGTTAGGGAGTTTTGAAACCCCGACCACTTACTTCTGTTACTTCTAGCGGGGTGATAGTACTTCTCTCATCTAGTGAGGAGTCATCATCCTGTGAAGAAGGAATATCATTTGGAGCTACCGACACTTTAAATGCCCTACAATCAAATGTAGGCCTTACCCGCAAGCGTAACCAAGTTCCAATCACCTTTTAGGTGACCGATGATGAAGGCACCAACGCCACTTTTGGAGATGAACATCGAGCTGCTGGCGATGTCATCAAAGAAGGTGATCATCCTGACTACGCCGGTGTTTCCAAAATTTCTGGGAAACGGAAGGTGCAGGCTACCAAGCCCGCGGTTACCCGGAAACTCAAAAAGACGAAGTTGGCATCTCGTCTCTGAGACATTGCATCCGCCGATGATTCTTCAGGTGGCTTTAATTAACAATTACCTTTTCATTTTCTTAAATTATGGTGCTGATATGATCATATTTGTTTTTGCAGAATTCCTGAAGGAATCTTCCAAGGATCCTTCTGGATCCAAATGGATCAATGCCACCTGCTACACCGCCAACGGGTGTGCAGGAACCGGTTGTTATCACGGATACCCCTCTTCTGGAAGTAAGAAGGATGGGAACCCCGGAGATCCCATTGTTTCTTCACCCTTCCATTTTTCCTATCGTTTTAGAGATCAAGGGGGGGGGGGGGTTTACTGCGTACGGTCATGGCCCACAAGCGACCTCACCTCTTCATGAGGAGGATTCCTCGATGTATCGTCCGCGTTGGTCCCTACGCCAGGACTCAACCTTTTCCGACATGGACATTTGCAAGGAATATCTGCAAGGGAGTCTTCCCTTAGGAGAGAGGGAACGTCAACGCAGGCGTCCGCGCCAGGAGTTATTGAACTCCTACTCTTACAACTAGGCATGAATGAAGAGTGGGAGGATATGGAGTTTAGGGAGAACCAGGCGGAGCAGGAAGCCAAAGACAATCATCTGGCTGTTGATACCGCCGGATGCCAGTTGGCGGATGCCAGGACGGCATTAGAGGTGGAAAAAGCTCGTTGGTCTGTTTCTGAGGAAGCCAAAACTTCTTTCCAACAACAATTGGATGAGCGTGAGAAGCTTATTAAATCTTTGAAGGCTGAGTCAGCCGCCAAAGATGAACGCCTTGTCGCCCTTGCTGCCAAGAACAGGGAGCAAGCCTTGGAGTGTGCTGGGCACAAAATGGAACTTGTCCGAGCCATGGCGAACAAAAGATGGTTGCTGGCGGAAGGAGTTCCCCAGGTAAGTTGTTACTCTGGATTTTGTTATATTCATAAGTATGTGTGAAACACTTGCTTACACTTATTTCAACAGGTCATCGCCCATATTCGAAAAGGCGATGAACTCGGAAGCTTCTTTGCCATACTTTTGAATGCATCTTTACAAGCCGGCAGTCAGACGGGTTTCCAGGAAGGTTTCAAATTTTGTGAAGCAGGTAAACTTCCGGAAGAATTCGTCTTGCATTGCCGGGATACCGCTAAGATCCTTGACGAGAAGACCAAGACATTTGACAGATTGAAGTTTTCGATTGTAACTCAAATTGTCGTTCTTGCGGATAAGGAGGATGGGGTTGAACAGCAGAAGGAGCTTCTTGCAACTGTCAACGCCAACCAAGAGGATGTGGAAGATGAAGACGAAGAAGATGAAGCAACATAGTTTTGTATTTATTGTAATCTTTGTCGATTTATCTTATTTCACTTAATATAAGTGTTTGTCCATTTGCATGTATATAAGAAGTTTTTTCTATCCGGTACACTTTGCCTTATTTCACATAATATAAGTGTTTGTAGGATTCTTTTATTGTTAATAAAGGATTATGTCATTCTTGCTGTTTGGTCACATGAGTCTCTCTGGTACGCGGACCATAATATGTGTATTACACATGACTTACATATGAAACTAACAATCTTTCATAAACAAGGCATAAGCCGAATGAAATTACAAGAGACGGTGTTACATGTATTTCATTAATCAAATTGGCACGCAGGCCTAAAATAAAAAACAGAAAACATGTCTTGCTATACTAGCATTTTTTTAACTGTGCTATGTTCCAAGTTCTAGGGATCTCAGTCCCATCCAACTTTTCTAACTTGTAGGAGCCTTTAGATAATACTTGTTTAATCTTGTAAGGGCCTTCCCAAGTTGGGGCCAACTTGCTCGGAGGCTCTTGGCCGGAAGCTTCATTACCGTGGAAGACAAAATCTCCCGCATCGAACATGTATTTTTTGACCCGCACATCATAAAACTGCTGCAGTTGGCGTTTTTAAATATGCTCACAGATCGATGCCAATTCCCTTCTTTCTTAAAGAAGGTTGACGTTCATCCGTAACTCTTTGTCATTGTCATCGATCAATATAGTTCGTGCAGATGGGACCCCTATTTCGGATGGGATCATGGCCTCGGTGCCGTAGGTTAAGCTGAATGGCGTTTCAGAATTGCTTGAATTCTTCTGAGTGCGGAAGGCCCATAGTACATGGGGCAATTCATCGAACCAGCCGGTTCGTTTAGTGCCTAACCTAGCTTTGATCCCGTCTTTGATTGTCCAGTTGGTTCGCTTAACCTGACGATTCGCTTGCGGATGGGCTACAGATGTGAATATTTGAGAGACATGAAATTCTTTCAACCATTCTTGTAGCCCGCTGTCCGCGAATTGAGTACCGTTGTCACTTACAAGTTCCAGCAGAAGACCAAACTGGCAGATTATGAATTCCCAAAGGAATTTCTTGACACTCGCTGCCGTAATAGATGCGACTGGTTTGGCTTCCTGCCACTTTGTAAAGTAATCGATGTCCACGATTAGAAACTTGACACGTCCCGAGGCTTCAGGAAAAGGTCCCATGATGTCAATAGCCCATTTTTGGAACGGCCATGCGGAAGTGACTGGAACGAGTTCGTTCTTTGGTAGCAGTGTGTTAAGCGCATGACGCTGATAGGAATCACATTTCTTGATTTCCTGTACAGCGTCCAGATGCATTCCTGGCCAGTAATATCCGACATTCATCAACTTTGCAACGATCATTCTTGGGCCCACGTGAAGACCACATATGCCTTCATGAACTTCTCTGATTAAATAGTTCGCGTCCTCAGCGTCCACACATCGAAGTAGTGGGCCGAGAAAGGAACGTCGGTACAAAACACCATCGTTCATCTGATAGTTTAAGGCTTTGTGTTTTATATTCCGAGCCGCGGACTTCTCTTCCGGCAAAATTCCCGATGACAAATAAGCCATAATTGGTGTCATTCAGGATTCAACGCTGGTCTGGATTCCTAGAACTTGGTTCTGTGGGATAGATGGGCGATCCAAGACATCAATCCGAATATCTTTAGCAAAGTGTTCGAAGTTCGTTGAAGCCAATTTGCTAAGGGCGTCCGCTGACTTGTTCTCGCTTCTCTTAATGTGAACAATTTTGAATGAGCAGAACTGAAGAATCAAGTCCTTCTCTTGCGACAGATACGAAGCCATTACATCTTTTTTTGCTTCGTAAGTCCCATTAATCTGCCCTGCTATTAACATGGAATCCACCCGCCCTTCCAAGTGTTTTACACCAAGTTTTTTAGCTATTCGTAGGACTTCCAGAAAAGTTTCATATTCCGCCTCGTTGTTAGTACTTTTAAAGTCTAACTTAATGGCGTATGTGAACTCGTGGCCTTCGGGATTGACTAGCCTGAGGCCTGCGCCAGATCCCTAACTACTAGATGCTTCATCCGTGAACAATGACCAGACTTGTCCTTGTTCTGGAGGTACTTGGGGTTGTTGTTCAACTAAGCATTCTTTCTCTTTGTGCTGCGGAACCTCTGTGACGAAGTCCGCTAGCACTTGCACTTTGATTGCTGGTCTGGGTTTGTATGCGATCTCGTGTTTACCCAGTTCGATGGCCCATTTCACCAATCATCCAGACAGTTACGGTTTGCTTAACACATTCTTGAGTTTGTATCCAGTTAGGAAATTGAAAGGTTGACCTTGAAAGTATCCGCGGAGTTTCCTGGCAGCATAGACCAACGCCAGAACCAGTTTTTCAAGCATTGAATACCTGGTTTCCGGGTCGGTCAACATCCTACTGACATAGTAAATTAGTGTTTGGACGTTCTTTATGTCCGTCAGTAGTACGGCCCCAATGGCGATGTCAGTTGCTGACAGATACAGTATCAAAGGTTCACCCGCATATGGTGATGTTAAGGTAGGCAGTTCCATTAAAACACGCGCCGGTAACGGTTACTCCTAGAAATTTTCCCTCTTCCATCCTGAAGGACCACTTGGCTGGATTCAGCTTCATATTGATGCTTCTCAAAGTTTGAAATGTTTCTTCGATGTCTCTTAGCATCTGATCTTCCTCAATAATTTTGATTACGAGATCATCCATGTAAACTTCTAATTTCCGACCAATCTGTTTCTTGAATGCCTCATCCATCAATCGCTGATATGTAGCCCCCGCATTCTTTAAACAAAATGGCATCATCTTATAACAGAATGTGCCTTGGTCTGTTTGGAATGCTGTCTTATCTTCATCACCCGCCGCCATGCGGATTTGATGATAGCCTTTGTAAGCATC
The DNA here is from genome assembly GCF_021521415.1 of Bidens hawaiensis. Lineage (NCBI taxonomy): Eukaryota > Viridiplantae > Streptophyta > Magnoliopsida > Asterales > Asteraceae > Bidens > Bidens hawaiensis. The sequence continues at coordinate 139,142 of NW_027495538.1, read as the reverse complement.
TAAGAAGCACTTGAATTTGAATGGAGCTACAGCATCAACTTTGAGGTCGATTTCCGGCAATGGGTAACAGTCTTTGGAACACACCTTGTTCAGATCCTTGAAATCTATGCACATCCGCCATGTCCCGTTGCTTTCAGGGACAATAACCGGATTGGCGACCCAAGTCTGGTATTGGATTGGGCGGATAATTCCAGCATGTAAGAGGTCCTGAACTTGTTCGTTCATTGATTTCGTTTGTTCCGGCCCCATCTTACGATTCTTCTGCACAACTGGAATATACGGTGGGTTTACTCACAATTTGTGTTAAGCAATCTTTCGCGGGACCCCGGTCATGTCCGCGGGTTGCCACTTGAAGATGTCAACATTCTTTGTCAGGAAATGCTTCAAAAAGGTTCTCACTATCTCGGAGATAACGGGTCTAATTTTTACAGTTTGCTATGGGAATTTCTTGTTCAATACCCATTTCTCGGGTTCAATCCGCCGAGTTTACTTCGGAACTTTGCTTGGCTTGGAGCTTTCTGTTGCGAAGCAATGCCGATTGATATGAATGATAGCCACACAAGTGAGAATCGGAACTCCAACTGTACCGTGTGCTATGGAAGGATGGGCATTGAAATCACCTATCGCTTCTCTCCCCAAGATAATCTCATGCTTTGATGTTGCTGGTAGAACTAAAAATTTGACCTCCTCGGTTCTTGAATGAATTCCGTCACTTAGAGTGACTGGAAAGGAAATCACCCCTCACGGGTGCATTACCTCGCCTCCATATCTCGATATAGGAGCATGAATGGGGTTCAATCTCTTCTTATCGTCCTCATCTAACTGTTCGAAGCATTGCTCATACATTATATATGACGTGCTACCGGTGTCGAAGAAAACGTATTGCGAGCGATAGTGACCGAAGATGGCGGTAATAATCAAGGGATTCTTATTACAGGGACCTCCTTTGATCCTTGGAAAAATCACAGGCTCATTCTTCCATTCTTCCTCATCAGACTCTCTTCTCTTTCCCCTACCTTGTGTCCGCCTTGAATCATGTGAACGTTTAAATCTTTGACTTGTTCTTTGGGCGGGCCTTAATTATCTCGCGCGGGAGCCTTACCACTCCTAGGTTTTCCACCTTTTACCAAATGTCCAAGTTTTCCTGATTTCACAGCCGCCTCAATCTCGTTTTTTAGAGCAACAAACTCGTTCGTATTATGACCGATGTCATCATGAAATGAACAGTGCTTTTTGGCGTCGAGGAATGATCTCCTTGTGAGTGGCTGGGGTTTCCTGAAATTCATATTCTCCGTAGTGAGGATTTCAGTGGGAATTTTTGAAAGTGGAGTCCAACTGTTTGAGCCTCGAGACTAGGAGCCTGCTTTGTTCTTGTTGGCAATCAAAGATTTGGCATCAAATGGCTTAGACGTTTCCGCGGATGGCTGGAGTCGGGACCAAATGGTTCATTTTTCCTGTCTGTTCGGCTGTGGATTCTGAAATTCGACTTTCAAATTCTGTTTCTGATTGTTGGTTTCCAACGTCCTTTGAGTTCTGGCGAACAACTTTGCCGTAGTCATGATATCATTCCAATACGTGGGCATACCATCTTTTCCAGTCAACGTCATAATCAATTCGTCACTTTTCACATTTTTGCGTAATGCTCCCCGCAACATATCCTCGCTTACGCCACCGATATTGAGGCTTTCGTTGTTAAAACGGGTAATGAAGTCTTCCATAGACTCATTGTTCCGTCTAACGACGTCCAATATTTCGGATGGGTCGCGGGTGTGTTTTCGCAGCTGGCTAAAGTTTTGTGAGAATTTAGCAACAAAATCGTCCAAGTTCTTTATCTGTCCATCCGGAAGCTTTTCAAACCACTCCCGCGCTGCCCAAGTAAATGTTAGTGCGAACATGTGGCACCAATATGGAAGAGTCCAACCGCTGACTCCTCCAACTGCCACAAAATTCAGCAGGTGATCACTGGGATCGGTCATCCAGTCATTTTTTCCCACGGATGTCGGGATCTTAGCGTTGACCGGGAACGGGGCAGTTGCAATCTTTGCGATGAACTTCTACTTTTCAGCGAAAGCAGCCGGACGATAGGCTTGGAAAAGTCTTCCTTAGCATCACTATGATAACCCGCCTGGCGAACTACCGCTTGCGGACGGCTAGTTCCCTCATGTGGGTGAAGGCGGCTATCACCAGTGTAGTAACTGATATCACCTGGACGGTACGATGAGTCGTAAGTATCATACTCGTCAAACTAGGATGGTATGTGCATGACCATACGAGGGCGATCACGCAGTCTTCGAACTTTTCTAGGATCTCTCTCCGCTTGAATGCTATGGCGGATCTGACTCCTCCTTACTGCTTGGGGAGGGGAGAGAGATTTCCCAGGAGACTCTTCATAGTTTAGAGTTCGAGCCTGGAGTCGCTCTTCACGTACCCGTCACTCATACTCTGCTACCACCTTTTCTTGTTGGTGACAGAACCACTCGTCCTGAGACAAGGGTCCCATACTTCTGGAACTATGATGATGAGTTCCTCCTTGCTCAGACTCGTCAGAATCATCTCCCAGACCTAACTCTGAATGAGTCTGACGAGTTTCCTTCGTAATTCGCTCGGGATTACCGGATCTGGAACCTCCTGGCGCTGTGACATGCCCTAGGTCTGTCGGAGTAAGACCTGCTTGAATCGTGGCATGTCCCAAATCGCCTGGTGCAAAACTACTAAGAGCAGTGATACGTGCGAAGACACTCGAGGAAAATCCTACAGGTGTTTCAGTATTAGTAACCCGTGAAATAGGTACATGAGTTCCCGTCGGCCCTTCAGGAAGCTTACTCATACCGTACGAACCAAAAAACCAATGAAAACTTATGCAGTTCTAACACCAAAACGGATGGCGCCAATGAAGAATCACCGATCCGATCCCCTATACGGGTCCTGGATCTAATGTGTCAACCGGGTAGGATACTACAACAACCAACACGATATGAGCATAACTTCCCAAAATCCAGTGACCGGAACCTGCAAAAAGACACCGTGAGGTCTTTACGGGAAGGACAAGAGGGGGGGTCTTCCTGTAACCACCCTCCGGCGTGAGAATAAGTACTGTTTTGACGTAAAGGAAGTACTAGAGTATGGAGAGTAAATACTTGGGAGTGAATGTGTACCTCATTAATGTTAAAGTTGAGGAATATGGTAAATTTAGTAAAAATAAGGAAAATGGGGGGTACGTTCAGTAAAACCCTTTTTAAATTCGAAACATAAACTTTGTTTGTTAGCGACCAACCAAATATATTTTTCAATAACGTTTCTTGTTTACGGATCCTGAAGAAGGAAGATCTACAATACGACCGGCCGATATTCTTGTTTTTGGGTAGGTAGGGGGAAAACACGCTTGAGTCGACCTCACAGGAGTGTCCCCTCTTGTTGGGCTTAGGGACAATGGATTTGTAGCAGGTCAGGCAGCATTGATGGCGACATCAGGCAAGGTTGCTAAACACGAGAGAGCTTGTTTGGAGAATCAACACGTGTTTATCCCCTTTGCCTTTGACACTTTTGGTTTCTTACCTCCGGATGCCGTGGACCTTTTGAATAGGGTTCAGAAAGTTGTGCATAGTAACGTATCGGCCGATAAGAACCGAAACTTTGTTTTTAATAGGATTGGGTTTGCTATCCAAAAGGGGGGTTGTGGCGCAGCTTGTTGCCCGCTTACCTGCCACTTTATTGTAAATCGTCTGGATGTTTCTATGGTAATATTAATAACATTTTAACTTGATTGTAAACATGAATAAGTAACGTTCGGGGAAATATGTTTAAATATTTTACAGTCATGTTATGTTTTGGTTAAAGTGTTTAAGAATGAGGTATGTTTGCCAATAAATAACTTGGTTATTTCTTTTTTATTGTTGTCTTTTAGTTCTTGTCAGTTCTTCTAAACTTGTATCTTTTATAGAACGGCGACCCACACATATATACTCCTAATCCTATCCTAAACTATTATAGAAAATCCGCTTTCATGTTAGATTTTAGACCATGATTCTTACTTTAAAAGACTAGAGCCATTACAAGACTAAACTTGTTACTCTAAAAATAAATTTAGATTAAGTATAAAATACCATAAATATAATTTTGTTTGAAGTTTTAAAAATTTAATATTATTATACTCTAGATAGATGATTATTTATTTTAAATTTGAAAATTGAGATTATAATATATATTTTTTTAAATGACAAGGTTACAATACTTATACTACACCCAAAATCCTATATACATACACACATTTTCCGGATTAGAACTCATATTCCGATACGTAGTATCTGATACCCGCATTAATCATGGATAGACGACAGAAGGAATTGTTCTATTTCGAAACTTTACCTTCAACAAACTTGCACTAAAAACAAGCAGGTATCTCTATGACCCTGTCACACCCCGACATAGGGCCTAGAAGTGTGACCACAAATTGGCACATGTTTGTAATTATATCAGAGTTTATGAGAAAATTTTAGTGGAAGACTTTGTTAAAAATATTAATTTATATTGAAAATTTATTCGGGAATTAAACACTTGAGCATATGGTTATAAAATATTACTTTGTTATATTACAAGGATTTCCTTATCAAAACTGAGTCATACTGTAACGCGAACTTCTATTTTCATGATGACTCCAATCCTTGCTATTGTTTAATAAAACGTAGTTACATTTAATGGGTGGAAAAAATACGTCAGTTAAGTGCTGGTGAAACGTATGACTCTAAAATATTTAAACTACAGTTACAATACAAATATAGTTTCTGTACAAGCTCAGCATAAAGTATTTCATTTATAGGATTTGTACCACTTCCTTACACACACAAAAGTTTTCCGAGCCACGTAGCCCCTATTGTAGAACTTTTTATGATTGTTAGCACACAACCATGTAGCCTTTGTATGTTTATGCTAGACAATTATGTTTGGATCTATACACATGTGTAATCGGTCCGAGTTGCTTTTTATTTTCTATTTTGTATTATAACGTTTTAGAGATCACGTAATCTCATGTAAATGTTTGACTGACTCTTTAAGATAAACAACTCGTTCACCTTATAGAGTATAAATATGTTTTGACTATTTGTAAAGGTTTAACGTATTCACCTATATCGTCAGTGAGTGTTTGAAAACTTTCTTGATTGTGAATGAGAAAGATATTAACCTATACATAAATAGGTTCTTATAAATATTTGGATGGTTTAAGCTATTGCCTTTGAGCTTAACCTTTATAAAGTTTTCAACTTTGTGTTTGAATGAAAACACTTGTTTTAATATGACGTTTGATATAGCATATTTTGGCTTAATAGGTTCTAACACGTTGATGTGTTTCTCCAGGTAAGTAAACGGGTCCTGCTGTTGATTGGGAATTATACGAATTACTTTCCTTCCGCAAGAGACTCACTACTAGTGATATCCCTCTTACAGTTACTACATGTCCGTCAAAATATAACTTTTTTAACATTACTTTGTCAAGAAGTAACGTTTATGAAAACTCTTTATGAATGGTTTTAAAATCTTTTCAAGGTTACAGGTCATAGCCTTGACTAATGTCTATGCTATAAGTTAAATAACTTAAACATAACTCCTACCTTTATGCGAGCACTCGAAATGATAATAATAAGAAAAGAGTGACGACTTGAAGGGTAGGATCTTGCAATAAGCACGCTTAGATGATTGATAACACTATTGGGACTTCGATACTTGAACGTGCTTAGAGAAAACGAAAAATTGGGTCTTCATAGCAATCGTGCACGCTTCCCTAGATTAAGTGTGTGCTTTAGAAGGTGTTTTTGGGATGAGCTGGGTTCAATCCCCTAGCCCCTATATATAGGCGAGTTTCGCAAACCATCATGATACGCGATGGGTTTTTAATAACAAAGTTGCGTATCCCTTCGCCACATTTTTTCGCCATGCCACGTGTACCCGGTTGCTTACTAGGGTCATCACATAACGCAATGATTCTATGGGTTTTGGCCGTCGCGTAGCGTGAAGCCGCCCAAGTATAGATATTGGTGAAGATCCATTGCATAACACGATGGATCTACGATTGTTCTGTCGCGTATCGTGAGGGGTCAGAAATTTTAGAATTTCTATTTTAAGTCCCTATACTTTCAAGAATTGGTATCTTTGGCTTAGACTTAGATGTGGTATTTTCGAGGTGTTACATCCTCCCCATCTTTTAAATAATCGTGTCCTCGAGATTTACTTAAGCAGATGCGGATACTTCTTTTTCATTTCGGACTCGAGTTCCCACGTATACACGGGTCGTCTTCTTAAATTCCATCGAACTTTTTACTAGTTTGAGTCACTTGTGTTTGAGAAACTTGATCACGCTGTCTTCGATTTGAATCGGTTGCTCTACAAACTTAAGTTTTTCATTGACTTTAACATCCTTTAAAGGCATTGCAAGGGTTTCATTGGCTAAACACTTGCGCAAATCATATACGTTAAACACGTCGTGTATGCCTTTCATCTCCTCGGGTCTCTAGTTGATAAGCAACTGGACCGATTCTTTCGTGTATTTCGAATGGTCCAACGAAACGCGGACTTAACTTTCATTTCTTTCCAAATCATACTACACCTTTCCAATGTGATACTTTGAGTAGCACTTTGTCTCCTTCTTGGAATTCTAATGGCTTGCGACGAACATCCGCATAACTTTTCTGTCTATCCCTTGCTGCTTTCAAACTTTCACGGATATGTGTTACTTGATCGGTTTTTCTCTGAACAATTTTGGGTCTTGATAACTGACTATCACCTGTCTTAGACAAACATACGCGTGTTCTACATTTTGGTCCGTATATGGTGCCATTTGGATACTCGTATGATAGTTGTTATAGTACGAGAGTTCCATTAGAGATATATGAGTATCCCAACTACCTCCTAAATCAATTACACAAGGCAGGATCATATCCTCTAAGGTTTGAATAGTACGTTCACTTTGTCCATCAGTTTGGGGATGATATGCGGTATTTAAATTTAGTCGTGTTCCCATGGCTTTTTGAAAAGTTGCCCAGAAATTTGATGTGAAACGACTACCTCTATCAGAAATAATGGATAGTGGCACACCATGTACGGATACTATGTTTTCCACACATAGTTGTGCTAAATTATCCGTGCTAAACGATTGTTGCATCAGAATAAAATGAGCAGACTTGGTAAGCCTATCTATAATAACCTAGATTGCATCATTTTGACGAGAAGTTTTGTGTAGCTTCATAATAAAATCCATGGTTTTCATATATTATTTCCATATTGGTATTTTTGGTTGTTGTAGTAAACATAATAGCTTTTAATGTCAACCTTTACCTTAGAACTTGTTAGGCATTTGTCAACATACAAAGCAATGCTCTTTTGCATACCAATCCAACAATAATCATTTTTGAGATTATGATACATCTTTTTAACTACCCGGATGCATCATATATTTTTATTTATGTGCCTCTTCAAGGATCTTAATTCTTAGATTTCTAACCATCGGTACCCAAATCCTTTTGTCAAGTCTAAGCACCTTATCATTTCCCTTAACTGATTGATCAGTGGTGCCATTTTCTCTTTTGGATTTAATGTTTCCTTCTTCTAATGCCAACTTCTGAGCTTCTTTGATTTGATTGTTCAAGTCAACTGTAAGCGCTAATATGAGAGCTCGAACCCTCTTTGGCTTATCGTGTTCTTTTCTACATAATGTGTCAGTAACTATATTGACTTTTCCTTCATGATATACAATCTCACAACCGTATTCGTTGAGTGTTTCCATCCAATGCCTTTGTCTCATACTCAACTCTTTTTGATCGAAAATATATTTTAGACTTTTGTGATCGGTATACACTGTGAATTTTACTTAATTAAGATAATATCGCCATAGTTTCAGTGCAAATATTATAGCGCCTAGTTCAAGATTGTGTGTGATGTAATTCTTTTCAAGAACCTTTAATTGTCTCCAAGCATACGCAATAACTTTCTTTCCATGCATTAAGACAGCGAAGTTGTCTTGGCGAATATAAGAGACAGCGAAGTTGTTGGAAGCGAATTTAGCTTACACATTTAACTTCGCCATAAGCGAAGTTACTGTGTTGGCGAAGTTATCTTAACTTCGCTATCTACTGTTCTCAGAATACATTTTGGTTTGGTTTTAGATCTCGTTTTGGTTAAATATGACTTCGATAAACAATCACTGAGCTAGTAAAGATGAAAGTTGAAGTTGGCTCAGCTACTAAGGCTCCAAAGTTACTTAAAGGAACTGACTTTGTTGCGTGAAAAGACATATTTGAGCAGTACGTGAAATATCAAGATGCCAAGATGTGGGTATGTATTCAGGATGGATATATCACTCCAACAACTATGTTCGAAGGTCGGGAGCAACTCAAGAAGTATAATAAGATGGAAGATGATGAAAAGAAGATGTATGAGGCAGAAAGTAAAGCACTGGCAGCAATAACCATGGCACTACCTCAAGAGATTCTACACACATTTAGAAAGTACAAGTCCGCTAGAGAATTGTGGTAAGCGTTAGAAAACCACTATGAAGGAAACGTTGGAATTCGAAACTCAAAGTCAAAATTGTTGAAAACTCAATTATCGGTGTTCAAGTGCTTTAAGAATGAATCACTTGATGACATCATCACAAGATACTATCACTTGATGACAGAATTGAACAACTACTCCATAAAATACACGGATGTTGAAATTATAGAAAAACTTCTGGATGCTCTTCCACCAAAATGGGAGATATACACAGTTTTGATGAGAGAAGATAAAGACTTTGAAACCTTTCATTTGAAAATGGTGGTCAACAAGTTACGTAATTATGAGCTTAATATGATAAGAAAAGAGACTCCTACTAATCAGGTTCAGGATCCGGGAATGTATGGTGCAAAAAGGCTCTCCAAACTCAAGCTCTAAACCAGAATCGGCTGCTTATTACTCCGGTGGTGAATCAAACTCTACCCAAGATGGTCATGTGGTGATGAATATGGATGGAGATATATGCTTTGTAGCTGGTGGAAGTAGTTCTTCAAAACCCCAATCCTCAGTCGGTAACACTTCCACTAGTTCTTCAAGTGTAAATTAACAAAGATGCTTATGAGTGTAAAATATGCTGAACAACAATTTGCCCTTTATGCCTCTTTCATTGCGTCTTATGAGAATTACATTAAAGGAAAGATAGTTGACCCTGCAACCTTGGATGAGGATTATGATCAGATAGATGCTGATGACATGGAAGAAATGGATCTGCAGTGGAAAATGGCCATGATAGTAAGAAGGGTGAAACGGTTTATGAAGAAGACAGGAAGAAAGTTCGTAGGAGAGAGACCGGGATTTGACAAGTCAAAGGTTCGTTGCTACAATTGTCAACAAAATGGACACTTTGCAAGAGAGCGTACAAATGAAAGAGTTGAACGGAATCAGAATAGGACTGCTCAACAGAACCGGAATGTGAATGGTACTGAAGCAAAAGCCATGGTGTCTCAACAGAATGGTGGTTATAATTGTAACATCAAAGTTGAAGAGGTGATTGAACAATCGAAATCCGGTGAATATTGTGACTGGAAGACGTGACAAGGAATCAGTGGAGGATCAAGCATACATGGCAAAAGTAAATGACCTACTCTCAGAGGTATGTTCGGAATCTCAGTGTGAACAATGTGAGAAATTGTCTGAACAATTGAATGCCTTAACTCATCAGTATGTTAGTTTGGATAAAGAATTAAAAACGTTAAAAGAGGAACATCACTATTCTAAAAATAAGGAAAATAGTTACTCAGTAAAAATAAAAGCTAGTGAATAAGACATAAGAAGCCTTAAGGCCACTCTAGCTGAGAAAATACAAGTCATTGATCTAAGCTATGAAGTTGTGGAAGAAAAGACTAAACTTATAGCTGAAAAAGATAAACAGATAGCTGATTACCAAGTAAAAGTGGTGGAATTAAATAGTAAACTTGAACAATTTAGGAATTCTTCCATGATGCTTGATCATGCCCTAAGTGTTCAACGTTCCCCTATCAACAAAGGGGAATTGGATACAATGAAGTTCCACCACCTTTCAATAATAATTACACTTATAATCCCTGTAATCAGCCATCTAATAGTATTGAAACTGATCAGACTGTAACGGGTAACATGAAAGTCAACACGATACCCGTTAAATGCCAGAAAAGCAATACTGACGTTAATATAAACGAATTGGTTCAGAAAAATTCTCCTGTCACAAGTCAAGGTTCAAATTTTGAAATGTCTGTCGACTCTGTTAAGATAGATGATGAAGTTGTGTTACTCAAACGGGGGGAGAATTATACGTTTGGTGAAAAGAAATCTTCCTTAAACCCATATGTTCCCCCTATGTGAGACAAACTGTCAGTAACACAGCCTCATCTTCTGCAGCAACTCTCGAAACGGGCATTCAAACGGACACTAATAGTTCGAACAAGAGTTGTTTTAGATGTAACAAGATTGGACACTTTGTCAATAACTGTCTGCTGAAAAAGAAGAATTCTAAAAATATGAGGCCAACTAAAACTGGGAATAAAACGAACTTTAAAACTGGTGCTGGTAAGAATTCTAATGCATCCAACTTTAATCGTTGGACAAATTCAAGATTTCGAAGAAACCAACCTCGTTTTTTTCCAGTTAATCACAGAACGGGGAATTTCGAATCCATTAATGCTAGAAACTCAAGGATGTTTGGATGGCCTCATAATCAGGTTTCTAGAAATCTTCCATTCAGTTCAAATGGAAACTTCCCTCAAAGGAACTTTAGGCAACCAAGGAGTTGGATGCTGTTTAACTGGTTTTATTAACCCAAGACCAGCAGGTCTTGGGTCCCCCGCTTTTAATTCGTTTCTATAACTGTGCAGGAACAGTCGAACAGGGCTGTGAACAACATGTGGGTTGTCGACAGTGGCTGTTCCCGGCACATGACAGGTAACAACAAATTGTTACGTGATTGGAAAGCTTTTCAAGGAGGAAGGGTTAGTTTTGCAGGAGAAAGTGGAGGAAAAATTACTGGAATTGGTACTGTTACTAATGGGAGAATCAAGTTGGAAAAGGTTAATTTCGTGGAAGAGCTAAAACACAATCTTCTGAGTGTCTCGCAGATCTGTGACAAAGAATACACTATGCACTTTACAAAAGATGAGGCACTCGTGCTTTATCCTGGTTTCAAGATTCCCGAAGCCTGGGTTGTGATGAAAGCTCCAAGAGAGAAGAATACATATGTGATGGATATGAGGTCAACCGAGATGGTGACGGAAGAATCATGTCTCTTGTCAAAAGCAACAGAGTCTGAGTCGGAATTGTGGCACCGAAGGATGGGTCATATCCATCTACGAAAGATGAATCACATTGTCAAGAATGGGCTGGTACTTGGGGTTCCTTTAAAGAATTTCAACTTTGAATATCAATGTCTGTCATACAAGAAAGGAAAGCAGCACAAGAAATCACATCACTCCAAACTGGTTAACTCAATTGTTACACCTTTGGATTTGATTCACATGGATATGTTTGGTCCCATAAATGTTAAAAGCCTGGGTGGAACGTCCTATTGCTTGGTTGTGACTGATGACTACTCACGTTACTCATGGGTTTACTTTCTGAAAACTAAAGAGGAAACAATACAGTTGGTAATTAATTGATTACCAAAAGTGGAAAATATTGTTGGGGGAAAGGTCAAGTTCATCAGAAGTGCTAACGGCACAGAGTTCAAGAACTATCAAATGGAGATGTTTTATCTGCAGAAAGGGATCGAACATCAGTTTAGCGCACCATATACTCCACAAGAGAATGGAGTAGCTGAAAGGAAGAATAGAACTCTAATCGAAGGCACCAGGACTATGCTGGCAGATGTTAAACTTCCCGTGGTGTTCTGGGCTGAGGCAGTTGCCACGGCCTGATATATCCGTAATCGTGTTTTAACTGTTAAAAGATTAAATAAAACTTGTTATGAATTAATGCATGGTAGAAAGCCAAATCTAAAAGTTCTTGAACCTTTTGGGTCCCCATGTTCAATTTTAAAGACTAACTCAAAATTTGATGAGAAGCTGATGAAGGTATTCTCGTTGGCATCGTAGTTGGGTCTCCCAACAGAAGAGCCTTTAACCTATCGAACAACAAGGTTGAGGTGATCCGTAACACTGACATTACAAGTTCCAAATCACCAAAGCCTAGCATGGGACCAGCAGAGGCTTTCGATTATGAAAAAATATTTAAATATTTTAATTTACCTTCTCTTGAGTTTGCAGATACAGAAGAAAGGATGGCCACCCAGATGCTACTCGATGAGGAAGAGGCCATTAAGCATCGTCCACAGTGTAATGAAAAACAAATGACTGTGTCAAGTGCTGGTGAAACTCCTATTGTCTCAAGTGATGATGAATTTTTCAATCCGTTTCACAGTCAACACGATTCTGATGAAGTCTCTACAAATCTTAGAGAAGACTTAGAGGTTGGTCTTGTCCAAACCACCAGAATCCACAAGAATCATCCATTGGAAAATGTGATCGGTAATCCTTACGATGTAGTCAGAACCAGAAGGAGCTTGGAATAAAATACGTGTGTGTATGCAAGTATTAAAGACACTGGTATTATGAATGAATGCTTGTATACCTGCTTTATCAGTCAGATTGAACTAAAGAACTATCAGATGGCTTTGAAAGATAGCTCGTGGGTCGAATCCATACAGGAAGAATTGGCTCGGTTTAACAAGATGGAAGTTTGGCAGTTAGTTGAAAAGCCACGAGATGTGCATGCTATCGGTAAGAAGTGGGTATTCAAATGCAAGAGAGATGAGAAAGGGGTAATCGTTCGTAACAAGGCAAGATTAGTAGTCAAAGGTTTTAACCAACAAGAAGGGATCGACTACAATGAAGTGTTTGCTCCTGTAACAAGACTGGATGCAATTCGACTTTTCTTGGCCTTTGCTGCACACAAAGATATGAAAGTGTTTCAGCTTGATGTCAAGAGTGCCTTTCTAAATGGCAAGGTCGATGAGGTAGTTTATGTCAAGCAACCTCCCGGCTTTCCTGATCCAGACTTTCCTGATCATGTGTACAAGCTCAGTAAAGTATTATATGGTCTACATCAAGCTTCTTGAGCTTGGTACGCAACTTTATCTGATTATTTGCTGGAAAATGGGTTTGTGAGAGGAAAGATCGACAGTACATTGTTTGTGAAGTGGAATGGGAAAGATTTTATTCTAGTTCAGGTCTACGTGGACGATACCATCTTCAGAGCCTCAAAGATTTTTATGTGTCAAGAGTTTGAAGCGGTCATGAAGAAAAGGTTTGAGATGAGCGCCATGGGTGAATTAACTTTCTTTTTGGGTTTGCAGGTAGATGAGAAGAAGGATGGCATGTTCATTCATCAAACTAAATATATTCACGATGTGCTTAAACATTTTAAGATGGAAGAAAGCACCCAGTTTCACACTCCGATTTGTGTCAACCATAAACTAGGTGCTGACTTCGATAGTGATGAAGATGTGGATCCTACTTAGTATCGGGCTATAATAGGTTCTTTGATGTACTTAACTGCTTCCAAACCTGACATTATGTTTGCAGTTTGTCTTTGTGCTCGTTTTCAGGCTAACCCAAAGGAATCGCACATGAAGGGAGTGAAAAGGATTTTGCGATATCTTAAAGGAAGGCCTAAGTTGGGTCTCTACTATCCAAAAGAAGAACTGGATCTGGTAGCATACACGGACTCTGACTAAGGAGGATGCAATCAAAACAGGAAGTCAACAACTGGTGGTTGTCAGTTTCTCGAAGGAAGATTGGTGTCTTGGCATTGCAAGAAGCATACCTCTGTGGCCATATCCACCTGTGAAGCATAATACATGGTAGCATCAAACTGTTGCTCCCAGGTTTTATGGATACAACAACAAATGCGTGATTATGGTCTGAATTTCACTCAAACACCTATTTGCATTGATAACACTGCTGCTATCTCAGTAACTAACAATCCCGTTAAACATAGTAAAACAAAACATATTGACATTCGTCATCATTTCATACCGGATTGTGCTGAGAAGAAATTAATCTTGCTTCAAAAGGTTGATTCACTGGATAACTTTGCCAATCTTTTTACAAAAGCTTTTGACCGGTCCTGTTTCAAAACCTTATTGAGCTTAATGGGATGATCAATCCCGAGTAACCGTGTTCTTTTTGTTCTTAAAAAAAACATCATTATCGCTGAGAATTATGTCGGCAGCTTAAGTTTGAAGGACATATTCTTGAATATGTTTGGTCCTTGCATCTACTTGTAGACTCAAAGGATAGCCATTAACCTAATAATTGAAGGAAACTGGGGTGGTTTATGATGTGTTTTTATTCGCTGAAAATTATGTCGGTTATACTCAGTCGGAGGGACACATATTCGTATGTGGTTGGTCCTGCTAATTCACTAGATTTTTAGGATAGCCATTTACCCAAAGACGTAGTAATGATCGGGGCGTCTGAGTACAAAATTTTTTTTAGGGAAGTGATATACTTTTTCAGTCTATAGCTTCTCATGAAGCTTCAAAATTGGTGTTAAATTGAAAATTGATCCAACCTTTGGAAAGTGATAGATGAACTGATTTTGTGTGCCTAACGAGTGAAGTTATTAGGCTTAAAAGACTTTAGAACAGTTATTGTTTGGTATGGTAGCTTTCCATGGTGCGTAAAAGTTAATGTGATACAAATTAAATCTGCTCGATTTACTGTGGAGAGTCATTTTGACATGTGCATGTCTCCAAATATATCTCTCCGAATGATAGGCAGAAAAGTGATTACCTAGTCATACACGAGCCCATGAGTGTCTTGATCCCCGTGAATATTGTGTTATCTTACTGCAGTGATCCAGATTCAGGACTTTCAGGTGTTCATTACAGTTCTACTCAAAAAAAAAAATTATGTCTTATTGCCTTTGAAATACATCATGTCAAAAACAACATGGATGAGGCATCAAATGAGTCTTGCGAAAGCTAAGTGAAAGGATTGTAAAGCCGACTCAAATGTACATTGTTTGATCAGACACTACGGGTCGAAGTCAAATCGGGGTGATCTGGGGAAAGCCAAATACGTATCACAGAAGCAATGAAAACAATGCTAAATTTATACCTGCCTTCAACCTGTTTCTCTATGTCACAATAATGTTGAACATGAATCCTAGTGACAACCTCTTAATCAGTATGATTCCTGTTCGCATCTTTTCTTAAACATGCAGAGTATTCTGAAAGACAGAAATTTGATCCCGTCTTTTTATATCTTACTTTTGTTTTTTATTACTTTATTTGCTTGTTTTGATTTTGTTTAAAATAAAATCTTGGGTTACTCGTTCTGATTTTCTTTTCTTTCAAATTTGTTCAAAATCTAACTTCGCTGTGGCGAAGTTATCTAACCAGCGAAGTTGTATTAACTTCGCCCCTGGGTTTTTTCTCAAAAGTATAAAAGGCAGACATAGGTCAACTTTGGTCAAAACATATTCTCTTAAACCCTCGGCGAACTTATCCTCCAAATCAACCTTCTTGTAATCTGAGTTTCGTCTACTAATAAGGTTCTGTGGCCTCTATTGATTCATAATTTACAAGTTCGTTTGTTAGTTGGTTACATAATGTAGGATTTTGATCGGTTTTCTTGAATAACCCTAAAAGTCGATTTTACTCATCGATTCTTCAATGTATTGGTGATAACTGGTCATTCGATGTCTTAATCGGCCATACTTGAACCAGTTTTCCATCTCTGATTGTTCTCATTTACAACTGAAAAAGATCTGGTGTTCGACTCCATTTTATGCAGCGAGGTTGCCTTATAGCGAAGTTATCTTTAACTTCGCTCGCTCATTAACTTCGTTGCTTCAAACCTTTTAGTCACAACTTCGCCGAAACACTAACTTCGCTACTTACATGCTAAGCGAAGTTACAAACTGTGTAAACATATGTCTAACTTAACTTGTTTGTTTTGCAGATATGGCTGCTTTGGCAGGTGCTAGTGGCACTGGTGGTGACGAAGGAGACGGGGATAAGAGACAATTTTTCCCGGGACATAACATGTATGTGACGTTAGATCTAGATGCTCGTGGAGTAGACGATTACTCGAAGATTATCACGCTCCTCATTCGCTCAAGAATTTTCACGCTATCACTACAACTCTTCCGATATCTTTACCAAATATTGAAGACTTTTGAAGAACAGTTGAATATGATTGCCGAGTTGAACCTCCAGTTATGCGTGCTACACTCAGTCGACAAGTGGTACAGTTCTCAGCTAATCAGATTAGGGAAGCTCTACAGTTCGGGGTTGAAACCACTCAGGATCCTACTGAGTTTCCAGCTACTTTCAGAAACGGGGCTTTTCTTCGTATGGGGTACTCGGGTCCTTTGGATGACTCACAGCGTAGAAAGGGATTTCTTAAAGACCAGTGGCGTTTCTTAATGCACGTGTTGATTGTGTGCATGTCTGGTCGCAAGGCTGGATCAGATGGCATGGGTGCGACGATGCAGTCTGCGATGATAGCATTGACTTACAATAAACCGTATAGCTTCAGTCAAATGGTGTTCTATGAGATTGATCGTCAGAGACGAGCTGTGGCACGGGAACGGTTCATGATGTATCCCAGATTTTTACAGATGATTCTTAATCATGTCGCCCCCAATCTACCACAACGTCAGCCTATCTCTTATGTGGAAAGTATAAACAAGAGGACTTTTACACAGTGTAGGACATCTAGTGCACGAAGCAAGGCTAAACTTTGTCCGAGGCACACTACTTTGTTTGGGTATCTTATCAATCCTGCTTATGTTGCTCCACCGGATGATGGTTTTAATGATCCTGCTCCTCCACAAGTCGATATTCCTCAACCACCTCCTATGATTCAACCACCATAGGTGTTTCAAGAAGTTCCTATTGTTGACCCAGTCTTAGCTCCCTCCGAACAGGTTGATCTTGAGGTTGCCTTTGGAGGGCAAGGTATCTTTGATATGGATACGGTTGATCCTACTGAATTTCAAACCTCAGTAGTTGAAGTTTCTGGTGTGCATGCTTCTATGGTTGATACATCTGCGGGTTCATCTATTGCCTCAGTGGAGGATTCTGAGGAAACGTTATCTGATTCTTCCACTAATGAAGCTGTTGAAGCACAGAGAGTTTTGGCTGCACAAGAAAGGATCCAAGGAAAATGAAAGAAAGATTCGGATGATAGTGAGTCAGATTATAAGGAGGAGATGTATACCTTGGTCCGTAGATCAAAGAAGGCTAGAGCTGGTGTAAGCTCGAGTGTTGTTCATTTTACCCCTCCACAGTTGTCTGGTATGTCTACACTGCCTCTATCTTCATCTGATCCATTACTAGTGATATCTAGTGCTCCATCGGTGGCTTTGTCAGCATCGTCTATTGCACCCTCTACAGTACAGGTGTCTACACCTGAGATTGTTTCTTTACCACCTCCTTCTGTTACTCCATCGGAGGTGGTTTCTATGTTTGTTGAGTCCACACTGGTGGCTACTACTGGGTTATCTGTCTCTGTTTCCCCTGTAGTTACTACATCGTCTACATATGCTATTCCAGTAAGCTTGGGCATTCCACCGTCTTATGCTCAGGATACTTCTCACATGAATTTTGATTTTGACACTACCTTGTCGGATTCTGAGCGGATTGTTGCTCTAGAAAGGGTTGTTGCTGAGCAGTCCAGGGTAAATGTTATTCAGACTCAGGCTATCAAACATCTGGTGGCTGAGAATCAACTTTATACAACACTTCTTGGTGAACATGGTAAGCTTTTTGATGCTTTGAAACAGTTCTTAGCATCTCAGGGGGAGACTAGCTGCAAAGGTGATGAGTTGAGAAAAAAGAAGAAACAGGACAAAGATGATGATCCCAATGCATCGAAAGATGTAGGTGGTGAGCTGCCAAGAACTGAACAAACTCTTGGGGCTTCCACATCTCAGGGGAGTCTACTGCTCCATCAGGTAGTGCAAGCGGTGAAACTATTGTGGTAGACAATGAGGATGATATGGGTGATGATGTGCTGTCTTTTAGTGAAATTGAAAAGCTTGGTGAACAGATTGAGATTGACAGTGGCTTAGAGGAAGGTGAGATACCTGATGATAGTGTTGAACATAACATTCCTAGTGCTGGTCAAGAAAGTTTGAGTCAAGATGATAATGTGTCG
Source organism: Bidens hawaiensis (assembly GCF_021521415.1). NCBI lineage: Eukaryota > Viridiplantae > Streptophyta > Magnoliopsida > Asterales > Asteraceae > Bidens > Bidens hawaiensis. Next base: position 120,984 of record NW_027495538.1, on the reverse strand, counting down.
GGTGATTCTGAGTGGGAGGAATAGCCAAGGTGGAAAGAAGGATGTGCTCGGTGGTTTTTCAAGACAAAGAAGCTAGTGGTACCTACGATGTTCAAGAAGAGTTATAATATCAAAGGTTATGATGAATCAAATAAGGGAATTATTTGTTGGATTTATGATGATCTACTCAAGTTGTTTGTGATCAAGAGGTATGATGGGATTCAGTACTTTGCTAAGAGGTTGAGATCGTTCAATACGTTGCCTGAGTGCGAGGTGAAGGATTTGGGTCGTTTAAGGTTGATTAATAGAAGTGGGGATAATTTTGCTAGTTGGGTTGGTAAAATAGTGTGGAAATAAGTTGTTAAAGAGAAAAAGTTTGAGTTGTTGAAGCCTCAAAAAGGGAAGTTGATTGAATATACAGAGCGGGGAATGTGGTCTGATGGCAAGCCCTGGACGGTGATGAAGTACAAACCAATTCGATGTTTGAAAGAGATTCCAATGAAAATCATGCCTCAAGATGTGTTGAAGGATATTAAATGGTGGTATGTTGATTGCCAGACTGCTGAAGCTGTAATGGAAGATCAAGATGAACAGGAGATCTTGAGAGTGTATGATCCTATGCACCTGGTTAACTTGTCTCAAGCTGATTTGCAGGTACTCAATGATAAGAAGATATTTTATATCCTTGCTTGGAAAGACAAAGTGAAGAAATACCAAAGGGTGGTCTGAGTTTGTGTGAGATAGGGTGTTCATGCTTGAAGGCGGAAGATGCGGGCTTTTTGTATTACAAGACACGGCGAAGGTTTAAGAGAAATGAAGCTACTGCCAAGGGGGAGTCTGTTGGTGCATGATGCCAGTAGTTCATTTATCTCATGTCTATTGTGTCTGTAATCGTTACATTGTTCTTATGTTTTGATGAACGTGTTAGTTTTATTATTAGGTTTAGCTAACTTGTGGAACGGCGAAGTTAGGGACAACTTCGCCTAGGGTGTTAGGCGAAGTTGTCGTATTATATAACCTAACTTGCGCCGTTTGCTTTGTGAGACTTTTTGGCATATCTGGTTTGTAAGCAGTCGAGATACTTGTTTAGTGTTTTGTTCTTTACATCGATATAACAAGTAATCATCTGTTCTTACGTGTTTTGTGTTATTTACGTGTCTCTTGTGTAATCACTCGTGTCATATACGTAGGGGATTCTGCACCCTCGTGTTACGAGATACTCCTATGTAGATCCGGTTGGGAACCTACACAACTGGCACTTCTTCCATATTCTTGGGTTCAGGTTCCTTGGAACCATAGGCTATGAATGCGAGGACTCCCTTACCTAGGAAACGACTTGCTTTTATTTTCGAGATTATTCCAACTTTTCCCGCTTCTTTATCTACAGTTATACGAATGGTTTTGTTATTGGGTATTGGGATATCTTTTGGTTTATCATTACATAGGATACATGCTTGGTTTGTTGATAACCAATCCATACCAAAGACTACATTAAAACATGCCAATATCATGGGTAACAATCGTACAGGTATGCCGTGATCGGCTAAGGAAATTGTTGTATTATCTAATGCCTCAGTTATTCTAATTAAATTCCCATCAGCGGTTTCTACTTCATAATGATTTTCTAACTTAACTAGAGGTTTATTTAATAGACTATAGAATATATAATCTATAAAACTCTGGTTAGCACCTGAGTCAAACAAAACTCTAGCATAAGCACTATTAATAGGGAACGTACCGGTAATCACGTCCGGTATATCATCCGCCTTCTATGTATCAAGCAAGAAGACGTGAGTATTTCCCTTTTTGGCATGCGCCTTAACATCACTCCCGCTTACTCCTATTGTTGTTGTTGTTTCTGGTTTATTTTTCGGACACTCGGTGGTAAAGTGCCCCTTCTCTTCACAATCAAAACACACTAATGTCTTTCTTTTAGACCACCCGCTATGGGGCTTGGTCAGGTGATGTGGCGGGAGCCTTTGGGCGCGGAACACCACCAAGGGGCGCCCTTGGTGGTGGGGCGCCGATGCTCCGATGGTTGCAACGCTGGGAGCGGAAGGGGTGTTATGGTGGGGCCCTCTCTCTCTATCTCTCACATACAAATACATACATATGTATATATCTATATAATGGGCGCCTTTACCACAGCGGGGCATTATTGGTTGGGGCTTCGAAGCTCCCGGTGGTTACGTGGCGCTGACGTGGCACTGGAGAGGGGCTTCGAAGCCCCAACCAAATAAATTCATTTTTATCTAATAACCTAAACGGTCACAAGATAATAGTTCTTCAAGTCTCCAAATCAACCAAGTAATAAACCTGTAACATTGCATAAAATAAACTTTGTCAACACGAATGTTGGTGAGCAATTTTCATAGTTTTGAACAATAAGTATATAATTGTTAGTGCACGATTTTGACGTCTCGAGTCTTTGTAATTATCGTTTGTAATTTATTAATATTTTAATGTTAAGGGCATTTATGTAATTTATGTTAGTTCGTCAATGTAAGGCTAATTCGTTAAGGATGTTTAACGAATTAGCCAATTCGTTTAATGTATTTTTCATTCGTGAAGGATGTTTAACGAACTAGGTCCAATTCGTTACGGGTTGTGTAACGATTTGGTTCCATCATCTATATATAGGGTGTTCATACCCTTAGTAATTTAAGCTTTGATTTATTGAGTAATGAACCTCTGCCCATATTCTCTCTCGGTCAATTCTTCACTTAATATATTACTAATACACAGATCTAATAACTCATATATATATATATATATATATATATATATATATATATATATATATATATATATATATATATATATATATAACTGATTAAGAGTATATCATGAACTAGATCCAATTAAGGTATTAGATCTAATTTCGGTAATTAAATTAGTTTAGATCTTTGTAAAGGTAATTTTAGATCTTTGTATCGTTTAGATCGTTTCATAGTGTTTCGCCCTCTATAATGGCTACAAACCTGATACAAATGCAACCTTTAAGGGATCTTAAATAACGGGATCCAAATTAAGTTTGTGATCCGTAAAACACTATATATAAATCTAATGTTTTTTTCGTTTAAGGTAAGGATACCTTGGAATACTATGAGAGTGTGTGCATGTGTATATTTTGGAGATTAAATGAAATAAATAAGAAAATAAATATATAAATGTAAATAAACAATCAAGTAGGGTAACACGTATAAGCAACACGTATAAGGACCCTAAAGCAAAACTATACTAAGCCGTTACGTCTAACCACCTATCCTATAGTCTTGGCTCTGATACCAATCTGTCACACCCCGACCAAAGGCAGCGGAACATGCCGGGGTGCAATGGATTGCCCGTGAACACAAGACACTATAAAAGTGACAATATTTAAACAACTTATTCATTTCATTACATAAACTAATTAACACAAACTTGTTCATACAAATAACCAACTAAATAGTTAAACAAATAAATTGTTCATTTATATCTAATAACCTAAACGGTAACAAGATAATAGTTCTTCAAGTCTCCAAATCAACCAAGTATTAAATTTGTAACATTGCATAAAATAAACTTTGTCAACACAAATGTTGGTGAGCAATTTTCATAGTTTTGAACAATAAGTATACAATAGATGAAATCCACAACTCGTATATGGAACAATTAATAATAGAACCAATTTAGATATGAAATAGTAAATAGTTTAAGACACCTTTCTATATGGTAACAACCAAATATACTTGGATAATAGTTTCCCTATTCTACTAGCACGAGACTAAAGTAGTTAGGGGTGAGTATGTTCATACTTAATAGTTTCATAGAGGCCAACCCGCCTAAAGCAATAAATATATAGCATGCAATCATGTAAATCATATAACACCAAATCGAGCACTTATTTAGGTAACATATACTAAAGAGTTTGTGGTTTGAGACACAAGAATAAATCATTTGAGTTTGAATAATTTTGCAATGTCACCCCCAAAACGTAAGATGGAAAACGGGGGATGAAAAAGTAATCACATTAACTAAGTAACTTGAAAGATTGATTCGTGAAAGATCGGAGATTGGTATAACGAGCAAGGCCTAGATTAAATGGGTCTTGAATTAGTAGGTCGTCTTGAAAAGCTTAGGGTAGAATACAAGACAAGTAAAGTAAATAACTAAATTTTAGGTTTAAAATGTAAATATTTGTGAAATTAAAGAAATGTGTGTTGAAATATAAGTTTACCCGAAACCGGGTCTTGGTATTCCATTCATTAATATTACTCAACCTATGTTAAGTAACAAGGTGGGTTATAATGCACTATTGCAAGACCCTTTGTTATATAAATACCAAAACGAGGTTTTAATCGAGTGTTCGGATTTTGTCAATTCGAGTCTTGATAATCTACCAAACTCAAAGTCAACTTTCCAAAGTGATAAATGTTATGAGATAACTCAATAAAATCAAAAGAGTTAACCAAGTATATAGTTCTATTGTGAAGAACCTTAACGTCCGTTAAGATAGTATTTGGTTTTACCGGTCCCAACTTGTTATGAGATCAAGTTGGATTCCGACACACCTACTATGTTGAGAAAATAATTTAAAATTAGATTAAAATACATTCTTGAAGAAAAAGATGAGTTTTGATGGCCCAAAACACACTTGTGTGTCTTAAGCGATTGAACTCGGTTTAGTTCGGTTTTGGTTCGGTCCTTGACTCGGAATAATACCGAGGATGGTTTCCAATACCCAAATACCATAGAACTGTAAAAACGATTTTAGAAGTTATAATATCCAAATCTTACATCAACATGTTTATTTGACTATTTAAAACAAAACTAGTAAACAAGAGTTCGGTTTTGGTTCGGTTCTCAACCTGGGATAAAAACCAAGGCTAGTGACTACATAATAAATACATGGAACTCATTTAACATGAATTAGAAACTAAACTACTTATACTTTAAACAAGACTAGTAAGCATTAAAGGATATAGTGTAATCGAGGACTATAATGAGTCCTCCATGTAGCCTTGCCTTTTAGCGTATCACCTCAACCGACCATGGCTGGAGAAGGTGAAATCCGAAGGAAACAATAGGTGAATATTATATATATCTTGTACCACAAGCTTCAATTACTAAGTAACAAAACAAAATTAAAGAATGGTTCTTGTTTGATTTTTAAGAATCCTTGAAGAGATGAAGTTGTGTTCTTTGTTTGGGAGAGAAAAGAAGTGAATGAAAAAGGTTGAAATGAAGAAGAAAAGCTTGTTTATATTGGGTAATGGTCAAAGTTTATTTCCATGTTTTATATCAAGACTTGCATGTGTTTTAATTGGTTAAACAAGTCAAATAATACAAACAAACAACCAAAACTCATCCAAAGTTGTTGCAGCCCACAGAAGGCGGCGCGCGACCAACCATTCCCTTTTGGTAGCGCGGCGCGATGTGGTCAGGGGAGGGGTGGTCTGGTCTGGTTCGTTTCGCAAGTCGTTTCGGTTGTTTTCGATGCTTTTTTAGCGTTTTAAAGTGTTTTAAAAGCTGTAAAAGGTGTTTTCGAAATCCGACAAGTGTGAGGTGATTATGTAACATAAAACTCATTATTTTATATTATCAAAAGATTTGGGTTACATATCGGGTCAGTTTACAGTTCAAACAAGTTATCCAAAATTTACGAATGTCACAGTATCCCCTAGTTTAGGGAATTTCGTTCTGAAATTAAGATGATGTTGCAGCAAACAAGTGTGGATACTTCTCTTTCATAGTGTCTTCTCGTTCCCAAGTAAATTCCGCACCACACCGTGATTCCCAACGGACTTTAACTAAACGGTTGAAGCTACGTTTGGTTTTCTTTTCGTTGCGGTCCATGATTTCAACGGGGTTTTCGACCATGATCATTGTTTTATCGCTATGCACTTCGTTGAGAGGTATATGGAGATTACCTTTGGCTAAGCACTTTTTAAGGTTTGAGACATGAAAAGTAGGATGAACACCGGTAAGTTCTTGCAGTAAATCGAGCTTATAAGCCACTTTTCCTATCCTTTCGAGGATTTTGAATGGGCCTATGAAACGGGGAGCTAGTTTTCCTTTCTTTCCAAAATAGACTACCCCTTTCTAAGGGGATACTCAGAGAAGGACAAAGTCTCCAATATTTAATTCGAGAGGTTTTCGCCATTTGTCGGCATAGCTCTTTTGGCGACTTCTAGCAGCGAGGAGATTTTTACAGATTTGATCGATACGATCGGTGGTGTCTTGGACCATCTCGGGACCGGTGATTTGGGCTTCACCAATATCGTTCCAACAAATAGAAGAACGACACTTACGACCATAAAGGGCTTGGAAAGGAGCCATATCAATGCTAGAATGATAACTATTGTTGTAAGAGAATTCAACAAGAGGGAGACGAGAATCCCAATTCCCACCAAAATCAAGAACGCAAGATCGAATCATATCTTCAAGGGTTTGGATTGTACGCTCGGATTGGCCATCGGTTTGAGCGAGATAAGCGGTGCTAAGATCAAGGCGAGTGCCCGAAGCTTCTTGAAGTGATTTCCAAAATCGGGAGGTGAAAAAAGCATCACGATCGAAAATAATGGTTAACGGAATACCATGGCGGCATACAATTTCACGAACATAGATTTGAGCGAGTTGATCAACAGAGTACTTGTCACGAATTAGGATGAAGTGAGCCGATTTGTTTAATCGATCAATGATTACCCAAATGCTATCATTTTGCTTTTGAGTGAGGGGTAATTTGGCGATAAAGTCTATAGCAATGCCTTCCCATTTCCAAACGGGAATAGGAGGTTGTTCGAGTAATCCAAAAGGTTTTTGATGTTTGGCTTTAACCTTTGAGCAAGTAAGACATTTTGAGACATAGATTACTACGTTCGTTTTCATACCCGGCCACCAATAAATAGATCGAAGATCGAAGTACATCTTATCCGCACCTGGATACATGGAATATCGCGACATATGAGCTTCGTCGAGAATGAAAGTACGAAGTTTATCACGATCAGGAACCCATAAACGATTGAGAAAATAAAGCAAACCATCGGGTATGGTTTCGAGTTGAAATTCGGCTCCACATGACATTTCGTCGTATATATTGCCTTCATCAACGGAGGTGCATTAGGCTCGATAGATGCGGTCTTGGAGATCGGTTTGGATGATGATGTTATGAAGCAGAACGGAATTGACATTAACTTTACGACTAAGGGCATCGGCCACGACATTCACTTTACCAGGATGGTAGCGAATTTCGCAATCGTAATCACTTAGTAATTCAGCCCATCATCGTTGTCTCATGTTGAGATCTTTTTGGTCAAAAATGTGTTGGAGACTTTTGTGATCGGTGAAAACAACACATTTTGTACCTTAAAGATAATGTCTCCAAATTTTGAGAGCGAAAGCGATGGCACCAAGTTCGAGATCTTGAGTCGTGTAATTCTTTTCATTGACCTTGAGTTGTCTTGAAGCATAAGCGATGACTTGACCTCGTTGCATGAGAACACAACCAAGACCTTGATGAGATGCATCGCAAAATACTACAAAGTCGTCGTTTCCATTGGGAAGTGTTAGAACGGAAGCATTACAAAGCATATGCTTGAGTGTGTTGAAGGCTTATTCTTGTTTTGATCCCCATTCATATGGTTTTCCTTTGTGGGTTAGGGAGTTGAGGGGTAAGGAAATTTTGGATGAAATGCCGATAGTATCCAGCCAAACCTAGGAAAGATTGAATTTCCGTGGGTGTGGAAGGAGTTTTCCAATATTTGATGGCCTCGATTTTAGCGGGATCAACATGCATACCCTTGTCGTTGACGATGTGTCCCAAAAATTGAACTTCCTCTAGCCAAAATTCACATTTCGAAAATTTAGCGTAAAGTCGTCCGTTTCTTAGGAGTACGAGAATGGAACGTAAGTGATACTTATGTTCGGCATTGGTTTAGAAAAGATGAGGATGTCAACAATGAAGACAATGACGAATTTATCTAGAAATGGTTTGCAAACACGGTTCATAAGATCCATAAATACCGCAGGTGTGTTGGTTAACCCAAAGGGCATGACCAAAAATTCGAAATATCCATATCGAGTACGAAAAGCGGTTTTCGGAATGTCTTCTTCGCGAACGCACAGTTGGTGATATTCTGGTCGAAGCTCGATTTTAGAGAAAGAAGTTGCGCCTTGAAGTTGATCGAAGAGGTCGTCGATTTATGGCAAAGGAAAGCAATTTTTAATAGTGCGTTTGTTAAGTTCTCGGTAGTTGATGCAAATACGAAACGAGCCATCTTTGTTTTTCATGAAGTGGACGGGAGCGCCCCAAGGAGAAGAGCTTGGACGAATGAAACCTTTATCGGAAAGTTCTTCGAGTTGATTTGATAATTCTTGCATTTTCGACGGGGCTAAACGGTAAGGAGCTTTGGCTACAGGCATTGCTCCGGGCACAAGATCAATTCGGAATTCGACTCGACGGATGCGTGGAAGACCGGTGACGTCTTCGGGAAAGATATCGAGGAAGTCACAAACAATGGGGATGTCGTGGATTTTTCTTTCCTTGTAGTCTTTTACCACCCTTTAGGCTAGGAACGGAACATACTTTTGGCGCAAATATTTACGAGATCGAGAGTAAGACATGAGTTTGAGTTTCTTGGGAATCCTTTGGCAAAGAATTTGAGGGTTTTGGCATTGACGTTCGGGATTCGAATGAATTTGTCATAACACACAACTTCGGCACTGTTCAAAGCTAACCAATCCATGCCTACTATGATGTCGAAGCTTCCCATTTGCATCGGGATGAGATCGATGGAGAATTCGAACTTGCAAAGAGTAAGAATACAATTTCGAACGACCGAGTCAATTATGATAGAGCTACCGTTGGCGACTTCGACGGAAAAAGGTCGAGACAGTTTAATGCGAGGTACGGCAAGTGTATATTCAAATTTTAATTAGATAAAACTCCTATCGGCACCCGCATCAAATAAAATGAAGCCAAATGTTCGTTCACTAGAAGCATGCCGTTCACAACGCCGTTTTCAACTTGAGCATGATTAGCGTTTATCATGAAGGCACGCTCTTGGTTACCGGGATTTCCTTGAGGTACTTGGGGAGGAGGAGCAGGTGCTTGAATGGCTTGCATTGGTTGGATGAGAGGGGTATTGAGTTGTGGGATTTGGGGTTGGTAGGTTTGGACTTGATAAGCTTGGCCTTGGTAGTAGGGCACGGTGATGGCTTGAGCTTGGTTCGCATACGCAAGTCAGGGATAAGCGTTGCGAAAATGGCTCGGGTCTCCACAATTAAAGCAGGCTCGGTGTTGTTGCGGGTTTTGAGCATAAGGCATGTTTCGGTTTTGCAGGTTTTGCGGCATGGTCCTTGTTTTGCGGGATGTCCACGAGGTGTTGCTCGACAAGTGATATTGAGGTGACCAAAACGGTTGCAGTTTGTGCAGTGGCGACAAGCCATGTGAGATGGGTGGTGAAGTTGACAAGTGTTGCACAATGGGTGGGTATCGGTGTAAGGCTTTCGGTTTAGAGGAGCTTGAGGTTGCTGTTGAGTTTGTTGTGGGTGAGTAGTAGCATAAGTTCGGTGATTGGGTCTTTGTTTCATTTTGGCTTGATGGGATGAGTTGGAGTAATTGATGGCTTGAGGTTGTGGGTCGAATTTAGCTTGAGGGGTTGGTTCGGGCTTACTCTTGTCACTCGTTTTCTTGATGGAGAGGGTACCGGCTTTGACATGGTTTTCGGAAAGAGCACCGGCTAAGGTCATTGCATCATGATGGGTTTGCGGTTTGCTACTCATCACCGAGTCGCGGATTTGCATAGGCAAACCACTGACATACTTGTCGATCGCCCGTTCGAGATGAGTGATCAACTGAGGAACAAAGAGACTAAGCTCATGAAAGCGGTTGTAGTAGGCGGAGTTGTCACCACTCTCTTGCTTAAGTTCCCAAAATTCGGACTCGAGTTTTTGGAGTTCATGTTTTGGGCAAAATTTCTTCCTCATGACTTCCTTGAGCTTGACCCATGAGTAGGCATATCTACTTCCTCCCCATTGGTGAACATTTCGCCATTCCACCAAGTGCGGGTGGTTCACTCGAACATGCTTGAGGCGTATGTGGTTTTCTTGGGTTCGGGGAATTCACAAAGATTAAAAACGCTTTCCATTTTTTCGAACCATTGCAACAAGGTAGTGGCACAGTTCGTGCCATGAAACTGAGATGGGTTGGCGCCGGCGAAATTTTTCAAGGCGAAAGGTGCAGGGTTAGGTTTGGTTTGAGTAACGGTGTGTTAGGTGGCTTGAATTTGAGTTATTAGTCTAGGAATGACAGCACCGATTTCTTTAGCAACCATGGCGGCCATCCGACGACCGGAGCTCGGCTTGTGTGTTTGGCGATGAAGTGGAGGCATTCTAAAATAAAAGAGAAATGGTATAAGTTTGATATAAGTGTGAGGGAAATTAGTAAATATGGGGTTTTAATGATTGTGAGTCCTAGAATTATGAGGATGAGAATGCTAGTAAAAACTATTTTATACTTGAATCAAAAGATAAAATGCATGTATATATATATATATATATAAGTTTCAAACTTTTGACATTCGAAAATTGAAGGTTTTGAGATATTGAAATTCACATATATAGTCGGGAAACTCGTACATGAACCACCATCATTTGATATCCCGACCAATAAAACTTGTATAAAATAATAGATAGAGTCAAACATGTGCACGTATCACCGCGTATTTCATGTTGTTGACTCAAATCACGATAATAACATATAATAAAAACGGAGATACAACGAGATATTAAAAACTCTTGTCCATGTATCACCATGGCTTTTGTGATTCCAACACCAAAATATAAGGAGGCAACCGGAACGCTTGTATTCGATAACTTAAAGTATTGACATGTATAACAAGGTTTGTTGGCCTAGAAAACGAACACTACAATTCAACCATCCCAGGTAAGTAAATCACCTTCGATTCTTGGAATCTTTTTGTCAAATGATCGTTTCATAGTGTTTCGCCCTCTATAATGGCTACAAACCCGATATAAATGCAACCTTTAAGGGACCTTAAATAACAGGATCCAAATTAAGTTTGTGATCCATAAAACCCAATATAAAAAGCTAATGTTTTTTTTTTACGTTTAAGGTAAGGATACCTTGGAATACTATAAGAGTGTGTGCATGTGTATATTTTGGAGATTAAATGAAATAAATAAGCAAGTAAATATTAAATGTAAATGAACAATCAAGTATGGTAACACGTATAAGCAACACGTATAAGGACCCTAAAGCAAAACTATACTAAGCCGTTACGTCTAACCGCCTATCCTATAGTCTTGGCCCTGATACCAATCTGTAACACACCGACCAAAGGCGGCGGAACATGGTGGGGTGCAACGGATTACCCATGAACACAAGACACTATAGAAGTGAGAATATTTAAACAACTCAGTCCTTTCATTACATCAACCAAATAACACAAACTTGTTCATACAAATAACCAACTAAATAGTCAAACAAATAAATTGTTCATTTATATCTAATCACCTAAACAGTCACAAGATAATAGTTCTTCAAGTCTCCAAATCAACCAAGTAATAAACCTATAACATTGCATAAAATAAACTTTTTCAACACGAATGTTGGTGAGCAATTTTCATACTTTTGAACAATAAGTATATAATAGATGAAATCCACAACTCGTATATGGAACAATAAATAATAACAACAATTTAGATATGCAAATACTAAATAGTTTAAGAAACCTTTCTATATGCTAACAACCAAATATACTCGGATACTAGTTGCCCTATGCTACTAGCACGAGGCTAAAGTAGGTACCGGTGCGTATGATCATACTTAATAGTTTCATAGAGGCCAACCCGCCTAAAGCAATAAACATACAGCATGTAATCATGTAAAGCATATAACACCAAATCATGCATTTATTTAAGTAACATATACTAAAGAATTGATGGTTTCAGACACAAGTATAAATCATTTGAGTTTGAATAAGTATGCAATGTCACCCCCAAAACGCAAGATGGAAAACGGGGGATGAAAAAGTAATCACATTAACTAAGTAACTTGAAAGATTGATTCGTGAAAGATCGAAGATCGGTTTAACGAGAAAGGCCTAGATTAAACGGGTCTTGAGTTAGTAGGTAGTATTGAAAAGGCTTAGGGTAGAATACATGACAAGTAAAGTAAATAACTAAAGTTTAGGTGTAAAATGTAAATATTTGAGAAATTAAAGAAATTTTTTTTGAAAAATAAGTTTACCCGAAACCGGGTCTTGGTATTCCATTCATTAATATTACTCAACATATGTTAAGTAACAAGGTGGGTTATAATGCACTATTGCATGACCCTTTGTTATATAAATACCAAAACGACGTTTTAATCGAGTGTTCGGATTTTTCGATTCGAGTCTTGATAATCTACCAAACTCAAAGTCAACTTTCCGAAGTGATAAATGTTATGACATAACTCAATAAAATAAAAAGACTTAACCAAGTATATAGTTCTATTGTGAAGAAAGTATTTGGTTTTACGGTCCAAACTTGTTATGAGATCAAGTTGAATTCCGACACACCAAGTATGTTAAGAAAATAATTTAAAATTAGTTTAAAATACATTCTTGAAGAAAAAGATGAGTTTCGATGGCCCAAAATACACTTGTGTGTCTTAAGCGAGTGAACTCGGTTTAGTTCGGTTTTGGTTCAGTCCTTGACTCGCAATAATACAAAGGATGGTTTCCACATACCCAAATACCATCGAACTATAAAAACGATTTTAGAAGTTATAATATCCAAATCTTAGATAAACATGTTTATTTGACTATTTAAAATAAAACTAGTAAACAAGAGTTCGGTTTTGGTTCGGTTCTCAACCCGGGATAAAAACCGAGGCTAATGACTACATACCCAATACCATGGAACTCATTTAAAATGACTTAGAAACTAAACTACTTATACTTTAAAAAATACTAGTAAGCATTAAAGGAAATATAGTGTAATCAAGGACTATAATGGTCCTCCATGTAGCCTTGCCTTGTATCGTATCACCTCAACCGACCATGGCCGGAGAAGGTGAAAGCCGAAGGAAACGAGGGTTGCATATTACATATATGTTGTACCACAAGCTTCAATTACTAAGTAACAAAACAAAATTAAAGAATGGTTCTTGTTTGATTATTAAGAAACCTTGAAGAGATGAAGTTGTATTTTTTGTTTGGGAGAGAAAAGAAGTGAATGAACAAGGTTGAAATGAAGAAGATAAGCTTGTTTATATAGGTCAATGGTCAAAGTTTATTTCTATGTTTTATATCAAGACTTGCATGTGTTTTAATTGGTTAAACAAGTCAAATATTAAAAACAAACAACCAAAACTCGTCCAAAGTTGTTGCAGCCCTCAGAAGGCACCGCGCGACCGGGCATCCCCCCTTGGCCACGCGACGCGTTGTGGTTAGGGGTGGTTTGGTCTGTTCCGGTTCGTTTCGCGAGTCGTTTCAGTCATTTTCGATGCGTTTTTTGCGTTTTAAATTATTTTAAAAGCCGTAAAAAGCTGTTTTCAAAATCCGATAAGTGTGAGATGATTATGTAACATGAAAACCCATTATTTTATATTATCGAAAGATCCGGGTTACAAATCGGGTCGGTTTACAGTTCAAACAAGTTCCAAAATTGACGAATGTCACATTATGGTTCCAAAACTGCGTTTGAATTTGATCCACTTCATGGATTGGGTAGAACTTCTTCAAAATCATTTCCTTAAATGTTTTCCATTCTATATTATACAAATTATCCCTACCCTTAACCTCAATAAGGGGATTCCACCATTCTAACGCCTCTCCTTTGAACATTTGGGAGTTATACTGAACCTTTTCTCTTTCGGTACATTTGCTGATTACTACAACAGATTCCATTTCCTCCAACCAACGGAGGGTAGCAATTGCCCCATTATCACCATGAAATTCTTTCGGGTTATAAACTTTAAAGATTTGAAGTCACAACCCTCTTGTATTTTGAGTTTCTTTGTTTTGTTACGAAGTTTGTTCTCCGCGGTCGAGCTATGATAGCTTTCCTCCTCCTTCTTTTCCAATTCTCTCTTACCACTTTCTTTCTTAGTTTCTCTTTTCAATTGTACCGTTTCGCTTTTACTTCGACTAAGTCTTTTGTTAGAATGTGAAGCACTCCTACTGGAATCATTTTCCATTAGGTCTATTAGTGGATTTACGGTTTCCTTAATTAATTCACGAATACCAAGAACATATTCTTTTGGTATTACTTGAATGTTATCTTCAATAGATTTATTTTTGTTGTTAACTTGAATTTCAGGATCATTGTTGGCTTTCTCTTTTCCAAACATACTGTAAATGACTAAGACACTAAGACAAGGTTTTACTAAAAGGAAACACACCGTCTTTATATTACATTATTTATGATACATGAAGGAAAACACAACAACAAACAACGATTTTTAATAACTTTGTTATCCTTAATCCTTAATTCATTTCTTAACGTGACATTTCTTTTTGTCACACTTTTTGATGATTTTCTTCCCTAGTTTCTTCTTTTCAACTGTCTCATTCCTCGGCTCATCGATCACCGCATTTAGTGGGTTCGGATATCACGTAGGTGCAGATGCAGCTGGGAAGAAATATGTATTTTCCCTTGGATACATGTGCGAATTAGCAACATGGGCTTGCATTTCCTTATTAGCAATATTATTGTGTAGAACTTCTCGATAAGGCAAGCTTCTTTTCAAATTTCATTAGATTGTTCGGAAATTGTGGGTATTGGTCCTATATATGATGAAAAATGAGTTTTTTTGTTTTCATCATTTTCTTCTTCTGGTTCTTCCTATGGTTCAGAGGGATCAGTGATTGGCATTTGAAATGATATCTTCTTGTGGGCATAAGAACTTTCATTTTTGGTTTTCAACTGAGCCTTGGTATAGTTTGGGAGGCTCGACATTGATAATTTGGTGGTGGTGATCCAAAATGCCATTTGCTTTGATCAGAATGACAATCCATCAAGCTTGATGAATCAGAACTAGTTTCTTGTTTAAACCTACTATGAACTTCAAGTTCTTCAGAAGGACGTACGGCGGGATTTCTGACGGATGATATTGTGAATTGTTTTCGGTAGTGTCATCAGATATTTCGATTCACATTTGTTGGCTTCCCATGAGATATACTGGTTGACTCCCATAGGGTAGCATTGGATTGATGGGTAGCTCTTGACCAAAGATATAGGTATAATAACAACTGAAGCTTGTCATGTCGGATGGTTCACAAATAAGTTTTGGCTTAGATCGTATCGCTACTAGGTGTCTATGACCAAGATAGTTTATGTAATACATCTGCACTAGTTAGATTTAGGTCTAGGAAAGATTACCAATCCTATCTTTTTCCTATGGAATAATAATCATAATCATTTGAAGGTTAAAGCTTAGGTAATATAACATTTTAAATACCGAATTCGATGAAACCGATGGCTCCTATACCAACCTGTCACAACTCGACTTAGGGCCTAGAAGTGTGACCACAAGTTGGTACCTGTTTTGTAATTATATCAGAGTTTATGGGTAAATTTTAGTAGAAGACTTTGTTTAAAATATTAATTTACATTGAAAATTTACTCGTGAAAAAAATTAAACACTGAGCATATGGTTACAAAATATTTGTTTGTTATATTACAAGGATTTCCTTATCAAAACTGAGTCATCTTATAACGCAAACTTCTATCTTATTGATGACTCAAATCCTTGTTATTGCTTACTAAAACATAGTTGCCTGCAATGGGTGGGAAATATACGTTAGCTGGGTGCTGGTGAAACGTATGACTCTAAAAATATTTAAACTACAGTTACAGTACAAATATAATTTTCTATACAAGCTTAGCAGAAATTATTTCGTTTCTAGGATTTGTACCACTGCCCTACACACACAAAATTTCTCCGAGCCACATAGCCCCTATTGAATAACCGGTTATGATTTTTAGCCCACGGCCACGTAGCCTTCGCATGCTTAGGTTAAACAATTATGTTTGGATCCATAATATTTGTAATCGGTCTGAGTTGCTTTTTATTTTCTGTTTTGTATATAACATTTTAGGGATCACGTAATCTCAGGTAAATGTTTGACTAACTCTTTAAGATAAACAACTCGTTCATCTTATAGAGTATAAATACGTTTTAACTGTTTGTAAAGGTTTAACGCATTCACCTGTACCGTCGGTGTGTGTTTGAAAACCTTCTTGATTGTGAATGAGAAAGATATTAACCTATACATACATAGGTTCTTATAAATATTTGGATGGTGTTTCTTGATTAAGATCTTGCCTTTGAGCTTAACCTTGATAATTTTTTCAACTTTATCTTTGAATGAAAACACGTGTTTTAATATGGCGTTTGATATAACATGTTTTGGCTCAATAGGTTCTAACACGTTGGTGTGTTACTCCAGGTAACATTACTTTGGCAAGAAACTCACTACTAGTGATATCTCCCTTACAGTTACTACATGCCCGTCAAAATATAACTTTGTTAACATTACTTTGTCAAGAAGTAACGTTTATGAAAACTCTTTATGAATGATTTTAAAATATTTTCAAGTTTAAAGGCCATAGATTTGACTAATGTCTAAGATGTAACTTAAATAATTTGAACATAACTCCTACCTTAATGCGATTGTAACAACCCAAAATTTCAATAAATAATATTTTATATATTATCTCTTTTGATTGACAAGTTTACTTAAGATGGTAAATAAAATAATAATAAAGGATGGAAAGATAAGTAAGCTAATTAGATGGATTAATTATGGACCAAAAAGGAAAGATGGGTCTTAGGTCCATGGGGCTTAAGGGAGTATAAATAACCCTTAAACCCTAAATCTTTCCATTTACATCCATCTTATCCATCTTATTCTCCCTACACCTCAATAACACACCCAACCCTTTCCATTTTCGGCCGCAACCTAGATCTAGGAACCAAGATCAAAACCAAACCTTTTATTGATAGATCTTTGGGATACAAGCAAGATACACGATTCAAGATCATAAACAAGCTAACTAGAAGCTTAAATACGATTAAAGGTATGTGCTTTAACCTTAAAGTTTATGCTTTTATGATAGATTTGCCATGAAGCTTGACCCTAGAGTAGATTGGATCTAGATGTTTCATAAAAATACAAACTTTATGATTAAAATGAACTTAATGGACCTATGGCAATATACGGCTCAAAGATAAACCCTAGATCTAGCCTAGAACATTTTAACACTATAAAGGTTCAAGCTTTATGGATAAACGGTTAGATGAAGGGATAATAGTGGGTGCTAAACGGATAAAAGGGGTAGAAGGAGGTGTTAAAATCTTGTTATAGATCATCATCAAATTATCAGAGCTGAGAAAGGGTTGAAAGATGTGAGATGATCTTGGAACGTCAGACCTGAGTTCTCGGCCTACATGTGAACTCGGTAAACCTGGGTTTTCGGCCAATTGGAGTTCTCGGTCAACGAGGATTCTTGGTGACGAGAGTTCTCGGTGATCCAGGGTTCTCGGCCATTTGGTTCTCGGCCATGGGGTTATCGGTCAAGACCATGGTTCTCGGTCAGGGGCTGAGTTCTCTGCCAAAGAGTTCTCGGCCAGACCTCTGTTGGATAATGGTCTGACTCCAGTGGGCCCAGATATTGAGCAGATTGGACTTGAATCAACTATGCTCACACGCTAAGCCCATATCTAAACTAAAACAAACAAGCCCAACTTAGGAAGCCCGTTAGTAAACTAAAATACTAGCTTAACTAGTTAGACGGTTAATTAACAAATATATATATATTTAACAGTTAGCCGAGCTCAGTTAAATAAATGAATTACGATAAACGGCGAGCGCAACAGGATCCAGGTGAGTTTCTAGCCCCACTTCCTTGTTATATTTTCGGGGCTGTGTGATTACTCGATTTGATAGTTAATACACTTACCTTAAATGGTAAGTGTATGCCTTGTATGATTTATGTGATAGATATATGTCATGATTATGAATGAAAGCTTGTCGGTACGCGAACGATCTTCGAATATTGCGCGTTTAGAAAAGGGAGGTATGTATATGAAAGATGAATGTGTATGATATATAAATATATATGTACAACATATGAATATGTATAAATGACTAAATAAAGTATATGTATGTTATGGATATGTAAAGACAGTATGTATGAAGATGAAGAAAGAGGGATCAGACCCTAATAATATCAGAGATAGAGAAGAAAAGGATCAGACCCTAATAATATCTGAGATAGAGAAATAAAAAGGGATCAGAACCTAATAATATCTGAGATATACAAGAAAGGGATCAGACCCTAAAATATCTGAGATAGACAAAGGAAAGAGGGATCAGACCCTAATAATATCTGAGATAGACAAGAAAGGGATCAGACCCTAATAATATCTGAGATAGACAAAGGAAAGAGGGATCAGACCCTAATAATATCTGAGATAGAATGAACAGTAATTATATAGTATGAAAGTAATATAAAGTATGAACGTATGTAAGTAAATGAGTAAAGAAATTATTATGTATCTTCGAATGCGTAATTGAAGGTAAGTAAATGTATTGCATAATGTATGAATAACTAGAACTCACTCAGCGTAGCTGACTTTTAGTATGCACGCAGGCGAGTAGGATGCGAAAGTTGGCGTGAGTGGGACACATGGCAGAAGGATAGAAGCCTGGCATCTGAAGACCTGTTATGTTTTATAAGTTATGTTTTGAGCTTGAAAGACAAGAAGAATGTTTTAAGACATGTTTACGATTTGATATGTAATGTTTTATGAAAGTTTTATATTCCGCGTAAAGTTTTAATTAACTCTGATATTTTGAACTGTGTTTATTAGTAAATCCAACGTCCAAATGTGAGGCACCGGTAACGGGGCCTTACAAGTTGGTATCAGAGCAATGTTAGAGAGATTTAAGCATCCTACATGCTTAGACTCGAACAGAGAATGAAATTTAAGTAAGAAAGGAAGAAGATGCCAACCCAAGAACGCCATGTTTCACTCAAGCAAGCTCGGTAAAGGTAAAGTGTAAGGTCAAATGACATGTGTGAATACTAGGGATAGGATTTATTTGATTGCTTTGATTGACTAAGTGTTTAAAGTAGAACCAGCACAAATGGACTCATAAAAGGAAGTGTATAGGACACGGAAAGTAACGTGATCTGCTAATCACAGCTGGCCACTGTTATTACCTGTTAGCCTTACTATCCTTGTACTAAATAGTTCCTTGGGTGATGATGTTCGTGTTTTACCTTTTAGAATACGATGGCTGGAACAGGAGGAAATGTGGGAGCGGGAGGTCGCACTGGACGACGTGGCAGGCCTCGTCGTGCCCTGCAACCTTCGGTTGAGACAGCTTCCAACACTAGAGATGAAGGGAGTGCAGCTGCAGGAGGTCCAGTCAACAACAAAGGGGTTCAACTGAATCCCTCAATCCAAGCAGCTATTGTTCAAGCTGTAGCCACTGCTATGAAGAATATGAATCCTGGAGGGTCTGCTGGAAGCCGTGAAAGAACTGCTGAAGGGGCAGGAGGTGATGGTAGGAGAGACGAAGAAGAAGAGAGGGAGGCCCCGAGTGGGGTTAATTCCGTGAAAGCCGGTGACAGGAAAGGAGGCCGAGGCAGGTGCAATTATAAGTCCTTCAAAGGATGTGACCCGCCAAAGCTGACAGGTTTGGGTGATGCAATCGCTACTCTTCAGTGGATAACCGCCATGGATAAATTTATCAAAATCAGCGAGTGTCGTCCTGACCAAGCTGTCGGTTACGCCACCCAATCATTTGGTGATGAGGAGATGTATTGGTGGGAAACGGTTGAGCAAAGAAAAAGCCCGGAGGAAATCAAGGCTATGAAGTGGGAGGATTTGAAAGAACTGGTTATGAAGAAATTCAGTTCTGACGCCGAGGTTGAGAGGGCGGAGATGATGTTCTTGAACTTGAAAGCTGGGACGATGACATATCGTGAGTATACCACCGAGTTCAAACCAAATGTCTAGGTTGGTACCCGATATGGTTAACACTGAGGCTAAGAGAATCAAGTGTTATGTGAGAAGATTGCCACAGAGAGTCTGCACGCTAGTCAGGACGAGTAAACCTGCTACCTTTGACTCTGCTGACGAACTCGCAGAGATGGTTTATGCAGACCTGGCTTCGGATGATGTTGTGGTGGAAGAAGAAAAGAAGGATAAGAAGTGGGTTGCTCCTCTTAAACGACCCGGTACTCAGTTGTTGAACTCCAAGGATAAGAAGCAGAAAGTGTGGGAGAAGAGATTGTGCAATACGTGTGGTAAGATGCACGGTGGTGAGTGTAAGTGGGGTAAAGGATCGGATGTTTGTTATAAGTGTGGAAAGGTGGGGCATTATGCTCCCGATTGACCTACAAAACCCGCATGTTACAGGTGCGGTAAGCCAGAACATTTTGCTAAGGAATGCACTGATGGTGGTGCCGGAGGAGTGGAAAGAAGGATGCTGAACCAACAAGGCCAAAGACTAGAGCCTACATGTTGACTCAAGAACAAGCCAAGCAGATTCCCGATGTCGTCACAGGTACGTTTCTAGTAAATGGTATTTCCGCTTCTGTATTGTTTGATTCGGGTGCAAACAAAAGTTTCGTAGCCACGCCCTTTACTAAATTAGCTAAAATGAAATGTTGCCGAGTGTCTGAAACTTTTATCGTAGAAACCGCTAGCGACACTTCGGTTAAAATAATGAAAATGGTTAAGGACTGTAAGATAGAGTTAGAGGTACATGAGTTCCCAGTTACTTTGTATGTTATGACCTTAGGAGGGTTCGATGTGGTTTTGGGAATGGATTGGTTATCTGGGTATGAAGCTCAGATAGTATGTAAGAGTAGGATAATAAGGTTAAAGTCCTTGGATGGCAGTGCGGTAACGGTTTATGGTGATAAAGAAAGTTCTGGGCTTAACGTCATTTCGATGATAAAAGCCGAGGGTTTATTAAGGCGAGGATGCGGTGCCTACCTGGCGTATGTTGTCAACGCTACGGCTGAGACAAAAGAAATGAAAGATGTTCCTATAGTGCGCGATTACCCAGAAGTATTCCCTGAGGATCTTCCGGGGTTGCCGACGGAGCGAGAGATAGAATTTCAGATAGATTTAGTACCAGAAGCCCAACCCGTGGCGAAAGCACCTTACCGTTTAGCACCGTCCGAGATGAAGGAATTAATGTCCCAACTACAAGAACTCCGCGACAAGGGTTTATTAGACCAAGTGTTTCCCCGTGGGGCGCACCAGTGTTGTTCATGAAGAAGAATGATGGAAGTATGAGAATGTGCATAGACTATCGTTAGTTGAATAAGCTTACGGTAAAGAATAGATATCCTTTGCCAAGGATTGATGATCTGTTTGACCAACTGCAAGGTTCAAGTTGGTTCTCACGAATAGATCTCAGATCAGGCTATCATCAGTTGAAGGTGAAAGAGGCAGACATCCCTAAGACAGCGTTTCGAACGCGGTCTGGACACTACGAGTTCCTTGTAATGTCATTCGGTCTAACAAATGCTCCCGCAGCATTTATGGACATGATGAACAGGGTGTGTCGGCCGATGTTGGATAAGTCAGTTATCGTTTTCATCGATGATATATTGATTTATTCCAGAAGCGAGTCTGATCATGCCTAGCATCTGAGAGAGGTATTGGAGACTCTGAAGAAAGAGAAGTTGTACGCTAAGTTTTCAAAATATGCGTTCGGGTTACGAGAAATGCAATTCTTAGGTCACATGATTAATCCTAAAGGGATTACCGTGGACCCAGCTAAGATTGAAGCGATAACAAACTGGAAGACTCCGTAGAATCCGACTGATATATGAAGCTTTCTAGGGTTAGCTGGCTACTATAGGAGATTTGTAACATCACGTAAATTTCGGGCCAAAAATGTAAAATTTCCAAAGTCAAGGGACCAATTCTGCCAATTTCCAAACTTTAGGGACTAAATTGAAATTTCTGTTTTCTAGACCCATCGCTACGCGATAGGGTCAAGAAAGACACCCATCGCGTATCGCGATGGGGTGTCTGACACAACGTGACACGTGTTCCACGTGGCACACGGTGGTAGCGCCTGCTGCCACGTGTCACCACGTGTTGACACGTGTGGCGGCGCCTGCCACGTGTCAACACGTGGCAGGTCTAGGGTCTTACACAGCAGGCCTATATCGCGCTACGCGATAGGTCTGCCAAGTGGCCCATCGCGTAGCGCGATGGGGTCAAATTTCGGCTATAAATAGGAGGGCTACGGGCATTTCCCAAACCCACATCAAAACACAAATTTACTCTCTCTCACTACTCTCTCTCTAACCTCGAAATTCGTGCCATTGATCCACCTCGTTTTACGTGCTCCGAAACCTCGATATTCGTGCCATTTCTCAACGATTATCCAAACAAGAATAAGGTGTTGTTCCGACAATTTTCTCAAAGTGCGTGCCAAAGAGTGTTGGTGTCTTGAGAAGCGTGCCAAGTGAAAGAGTGTTGATCAAAGCGAGTTTTGAAAAGCTAGCGGCGTCAAGGTGCTGCCCAAGTGACTAGGATTTATTGAGCCAACAAAGGTAGGCATGATGCCCAACCAAATAATAATAAAATATTATGAAGGCTTAATGCCCTAAGTCGGGAATTATACTCGATGATTAACACAGAAATATATAACAAAGAAAATAAAGAATATATATATGAGTATATATATGTATATGATTATTCTTTGTTATAAAGTATATTATTTAAGTATAATGAGTATACTTAAATAATAAAGAAAAGAATACGTTTCTTAAAGAAGAAGAAACGTCGGGTTTTATAAATAAACTAAAGGTTTATAAAGATTACTTTTTAACTAAAGGTTTTAAAATAAAAGAGAAAATGAACTAAAGGTTCATCGAGATAAATAAGACTAGGTCTAAAGCCGGATCGTATATCCGACTAATGAATGTTATACTCGTACTATAGGTGCGAGATAGCGAAGGAAGATTAACGGATGGTGTTGGAAGCCGATCCCATTGAAAAAGGTGAATACGCCCCACTTTTACAAACTTGTTTTCAAACAAACAAATGTGTTATGTGTAAACTTTACATGAGACTAAGTGTCTCTAAAAACATTGTAAATAAGAGTATAAGCTAGCCCTCAGACTATGGTATACGTTTGTCTGGATCCTTACATATGTGGAACGCGGTGGGCACATCGCACCACGCTTGGTCACGACCTCTAGCCACGATGGGTCGGACCTAAGTTACGTCCGAGTGGGGAATGGCCACGTGTATATTTGTAGTACCTAAGTCATGTCATAAACGCTGCGGTATTTCACTGAGGTGACCTAGTGCAGAGACTCGAGTTTATAATGATTATTGTTTTAACTTGATTATTCCTAAGCCAAGATGGGCCGAGGCTTACGTGGTCTCGAGGGGTAATTAAGTAAAGAAAATATTTTTGCGTCAGCATATTCACCAGCATCTGTTGCTGACGTATTTTATTTACATTTTGCAGATAATCATGAGTAGAGCTTGAAAGGACGAAGAAGCTCAAGTATCCGATGGCTCGGATAACTTTTTGTAAATATTAAAATATGGTGGTTTTGTAAAACATATAAACAAGTAAAACTAAACAAGACCTTCGTCTTGTCTTTTGTATTGTAAATATTTATAATATTGATCCTTTGTTTTTATAAAGTCTTCCGCTTAAAACCGTAACTCTGATTTAATTACAAATACAATACCAACAAAGGTTCATACTCCTAGGCCTATAATGGGGTGTGACAACATTCATCGAAGGTTTCTCCAAGATAGCCGCACCATTGACCGGTACTACCCGAAAGTCGATAGTATTCAGTTGGGGTAAGTTTCAAGAAGAAGCTTTTCAGAAGTTAAAGAAGAGACTCACGCAAGCTCCAATCCTTGCCTTACCCGATGGTGACGAGGATCTGGTTGTTTGTGCCGATGCTTCGCATCGTGGGTTAGGTTGCATGATGATGCAACGAGGAAAAGTAATAGCCTATGCGTCTAGGCAGTTGAAAGTCCATGAGAGTACTTACCCGACGCATGATTTGGAGCTAGCAGCAGTAGTGCACGCTCTTAAAATTTGGAGACATTATATGTATAGTACTAAGTGTGCCATCTATACAGATCATAAAAGCTTAAAGTACTTCTTCGAGCAGAAGGAGCTGAACATGAGGAAGAGAAGATGGCTGGAGTTGATTAAGGATTACGACTGCGATATTAAGTACTATCCTGGTAAAGCTAACGTGGTCACTGATGCGTTAAGTCGTAAGAATGAGGATGTCCTTGCAACGGTAAGGTCATACCAGCTGATTATGAATTCAAGTCATTTTGAAGAAATCATCAAAGTACAGTCAGAGGTGTTAATAGATGGTGGCCAGGAATGAAGAATGACGTGGTGAATTATGTTAGTAAGTGCTTAACTTGTTTACAAGTCAAAGCCGAACATTAGAAGCCTTATGGGAAGATGCAGCCTTTAGAGATACCTGAATGGAAATGGGAACACATCACCATGGGTTTCATAACTAAGCTACCCCGTACAGCTAAACACCATGATACCATTTGGGTGATAGTGGACCGTTTGACCAAAAGTGCTCACTTTCTGCCTATACGAGAGGCCATCTCGTCAGAGACGTTAGCAAGTTTGTTCATTAAAGAAGTGGTAACTAAGCATGGAGTACCGTTATCAATCGTGTCTGATAAAGATACTCGGTTTACTTCGAGATTTTGGAAGAAGTTCCATGAAGCCATGGGAACAAGGTTAAACATCACTACGGCGTATCATCCTCAAACCGATGGGCAGTCCGAAAGGACGATCCAACCCCTTGAGGATATGCTACGTGCTTGTGTTTTAGACTTTGGGGGAAGTTGGGATGATCACCTGCATCTGGCAGAATTCTCCTATAACAACAGTTACCATTCAAGTATTGGTATGCCACCATTTGAGATGCTTTATGAAAGGCGATGTAGGACTCCCGTATGTTGGGGAGAGATCGGTCAGAAAGAGATGGGAAGTTTAGAAGTTGTGCAAGAAACTTCTTCAAAGTTCGATCAGATTAAGTCTAGAATGAAAGCTGCTCAAGACAGACAAAAGTCGTATGCTGATAAGCGGTGACGACCGATTGAGTTTAACATAGGTGACAATGTGATGCTGAAGGTCTCGCCTTGGAAAGGGATCATTCGTTTTAGAAAGAGGGGAAAGTTGAGTCCGAGATACATTGGACCATTTAAGATCGTGGATCGTGTAGGAGAAGTGGCTTATAAGCTTAATTTGCCAGAAGAGTTAGAAGGAATTCATTCAACCTTCCATTCTCATTTAAGGAAGTGTCTGGCTGATAACACATCCCACGTGCCATTGATGGACATTGAGGTTGATGAACAGTTGAACTACATTGAGAAACCGATCAAGATAGTGGACCGCAAGGAGAAGCAACTTCGTCATAAGGTTATACCCTTAGTAAGGGTGATATGGAGCACCGTAAGGGATCAGATGCCACTTGGGAAGCTGAGGATGAGATGCGCAAGTTTTACCCTAATCTGTTTATGTAATAGTTAGGTTTCGGGGACGAAACCTCTTTAAGAAGGGAAGACTTGTAACATCCCAAAATTTCAATTAATAATATTTTATATATTATCTCTTTTGATGGACAAGTTTACTTAAGATGGTAAATAAAATAATAATAAAGGATGGTAAGATAAGTAAGCTAATTAGATGGATTAATTATGGACCAAAAAGGAAAGATGGGCCTTAGGTCCATGGGGCTTAAGGGAGTATAAATACCCCTTAAACCCTAAATCTTTCCATTTACATCCATCTTATTCTCCCTACACCTCAATAACACACCCAACCCTTTCCATTTTCGGCCGCAACCTAGATCTAGGAACCAAGATCCAAACCTGTAGGTTCCCCCGGGGCGTCGCTGATCGATACGAGATCCGCACGAGGTCTAGGAGTGCGGAATCCTCCTAGACTCGTTTAATGGTATAGAAGACGAAGAACATGATTACACATAAGCAAACACACGAACAAACACACGAATGGGATAAACGAATCTGCAGATCCTTTATATAATAACCATAACACGTTACATACCGAACATAAACAAAACACGGCCGACCTGAGGTGAGCTCTACCTCGGGCCGTCCCACACGACTCTCCCTCTCTGTTTCTCTCTAGACAATTGAACTGATCACAAAATACTCTGACTTTCTAGATACTAAACCCTAAACAAGACACACATATATATAGATAAACCAACTTCGCAGGCTTGGGCTTGGGCCAGTAGACGAAGTTGTTCTAACTTCGCCTATGGCAAAGTTGTTCTAACTTCGCCTATGGCGTCTCCGCTGGTCAGAATTGCATAGCGACGGTCACAAAATGCACCAACAGACTCCCCTTTGACCATTGCTCTCAATTCTAACAAACACAAAAGATCATCTGTTACAAAGCATGCACCAACAGACTCCCTCTTAACTGATGATCTTCTGTTTGCTCCTTCTTGTAGGACTCGATTGCACTGTGATCTTCAGACTTGAACTTCACATATACATCCATCCTGTCTTCAACCATCCGTGTCTGAAACTGTCTTGTAGCTCCACAAATCTACTAATCACCCGGAGTCTTCCATATCAGATCTCCCCTTTAGTGTAAGCTCCTCCGACTATATCGATCGAGGTCTTTGACATGCATGCATCCCCGTGCCTAATTGATCATCTCAACCAATCACGTGAAGTTCTTCTAACTTCACCAACACGTGAAGTTGGGCTCCCTCCATAACTTCACCAACACGTCGGAATTGTATAGTAAGATAAGGTTCAATCTTCAACTACTCAACATCAAGTGATCAATTTCATCACAAAACCACCTTGACAGAATCTAACACACATGACCATTAATTAATCCTAAGCATCTTCAATCACCATGGATAACGATCAAGAACATAAACAAATTAATTCCCGATTAAATCCAACTTGTTCCAAAATCGTAACAGGGTCCAATTCTCGAACGCCTTGAAAATAACATAAATAATATGCTTTGACCGCAATCCAGTAATGACGAAAACCTTCAGTTCGATTTGACTTTCTTCAGTTGGTCAACCTCGAACAACAACAATTTCTTTGCCCACAAACACCCAAATATGTGTCAATATCCAGTTTCAATCAATATCCCATTCACAACTTCAACTCCATATCCAGAGTTGACCCGTATTTGTTCTCACGTAAGACCAAGAGATACCAAGTTTCACTCGTTGTCGGAACAACACTTTCGATCTCACAATAATCGTGTACACCTGGCCATACAGACGAAAATTCCAAACAATTTTTTTTTTTTTTAACTTCGCAAAAAGTCAACTTCGCCCAAAAGTCAACTTCGCATAAAAGTCAAATTCGCCTAAAAGTCAACTTCGCCCCTCAATAACTTCGCCTGGCTATAACTTCGCCCAAAAGTCAACCATGGTCAACTTCGCCTCTTTACAAGTTCGCCTATTTTAAATTACAAACCAACCTTATAAATTTGATCAATCAATCTGCAACTGTCTTTTAAAAACTTCCGTTAAAGATATAAACGTTATGATCAAAGAACTAAGTAACCTGGTTTTAAACCAACTAAACAAAATATGCAATGGAAATTTTAGTAAATAAATAAACGGGATCAAATTTCAGTCTTGACGGGGACCAGCATGTTTTAGAAAAGATCCGAACAGGAATCATACTAATTAAATGGCTGTCACATAGATCCATGTTCAGCGGTATTTTGACTTAAAGAAACAGATTGTAAGCAGGTATAAAACTTAGTATGGTTTTCATCGCTTCTGTGATACGGTTTAGGTTCAATTAAGCTCAAAATTTATATGGACATCACATGTGAGATTGTGATGCCTTCTATCTATTCTCAAAGCGTATTTGGCTTTCCCCAAGTCACCCCGAGTTGACCTCGACCCGTAGTGTCTGATTAAACAGTAAGTAGATATCGATCTTTAAAGTCTTCTTCCCGTTCTCTTTCTTGTCTCTTGATTGATAATTATAACAACATAAGCTTCAGAAGGCTTAACAACAATTTTTTTTTTTAATAAAGATTTCAATACAGCTTCAAATAGTAAACGAATGCAAGTCCCGAATCTGGATCACTGCAGGTACTTGACGCACTATCTTCTCGGGAATCAGAACACTCACGGGCTCGTGTATGACTGGGTAATCACTTTTCTACCTATCATTCGGAAAGATGTATATGGGGACATGCACAACTTTAAATGATTCTCCACTTTAAATCGAGGAGATTTAGTTAGTATCACTTCTACTTTTACGCACCATAAAAAGCTACCAGAACATACAATGGCTGTTCTAGAGTCTTTTAGGCCTAATAACTTCACTACTTAAGCACACAGAATTAGTTTGTCTATCACTTTCCAAGGTTGAATCAATTTTCTTTTAAACATTGTATTGAAACTTCGTACGAATTTATAGACTTGAAAAATTATATCATCTCCCTAACAAAAGATTTTAAATTCTATCGCCCCGTTCAAGTCAAAGTCTTCAGGTAACCGGCTATCCTGAAGATCCAATGGATCAACTGGACCGACCACACACGAGTATGTGTCCTTCTAACAAAGTATGAACGACTACTTTTCAGCGAAAGAATAAAAACCCATCATAAACCGCCCCAGACACTTTCAGTCATCTGGTTAATGGCTATCCTCATAATCTACTACTAGAAGTAAGGACCAAACATATCCGAAGATGTGTCCTTCAAACTGAAGCAACCGGCATAAATTCTAAGCGATAGTGACATTTTTTTTTTTTTTAATACTCAAAATGAAAAATAAGGTTACTCGGAATTGATCATCCCATTTAGCTCAACAAGATTTTGAAAACGGGATCGGTCAAACGCTTTAGTAAAAAGATCGGAGAAATTATCCAACGAATCAACCTTTTCAAGCACAATTAATTTCTTCTCAGCACAATCCCGTATAAAATGATGACGAATGTCAATATGTTTACTTTTGCTGTGTTTGACGGGATTGTTAGTTACTGAGATTGCAGCAGTGTTATCAATGCAAATAGGAGTTTGAGTGAAATTCAGACCGTAATCACGCAATTGCTGTTGTATCCAAAGAACCTGGGAGCAGCAGTTTGATGCTGCCATGTACTCTGCCTCACAGGTGGAAATGGCTACTGAGGTCTGCTTCTTGCACTGCCACGACACCAATCTTCCTCCCAGAAACTGACATCCACCGGTTGTTGACTTCCTGTTCTGATTGCAACCTCCATAGTCAGAATCTGTGTAAGCTACCAATCCAGTTCTCCCCCTTTCGTGTACCACAACCCCAACTTAGGCTTGCCTTTGAGATACCGCAATATTCTCTTCACTCCCTTCATGTGAGATTCCTTCGGGCTTGCCTGAAAACGAGCACAAAGACAA
This sequence comes from Bidens hawaiensis, assembly GCF_021521415.1. Classification (NCBI taxonomy): domain Eukaryota; kingdom Viridiplantae; phylum Streptophyta; class Magnoliopsida; order Asterales; family Asteraceae; genus Bidens; species Bidens hawaiensis. The sequence goes on along the minus strand of NW_027495538.1, from coordinate 91,564 downwards.
ACTGCAAACATAATATCAGGTCTAGATGCAGTTAAATACATTAAGGAACCTATGATTGCACGATATTGGGTGGGATCCACATCTTCATCACTGTCAGAATCAGCACCCAATTTGTGATTGACGCAAACTGGAGTATCAAATGGAGTGCTATCCTCCATCTTGAAGCGTTTGAGTACGTCATGGACATATTTTGTTTGATGAATGAACATCCCATCTTTCTTCTGATCAACCTGCAATCCCAAAAAGAAAGTTAATTCGCCCATGGCGCTCATTTCAAACCTCTTTTTCATGACTGCTTCAAATTCCTGACACATGGAGACTTTAGAAGCAGCAAAAATGATGTCGTCCACATAGACTTGCACTAGGAGAAAGTCTCCTCCTTTTATCTTGACAAACAGCGTGCTGTCGATCTTTCCTCTTTCGAACCCATTCTCAAGCAAGTAATCGGACAATGTTGCGTACCAGGCCCGAGGTGCCTAATGTAGACCATATAAGGCTTTACTCAGTTTGTACACATGATCAGGAAAATCTGGGTCAGGGAAACCCGGAGGTTGTTCAACATACACCACCTCATCGACTTTACCATTAAGAAAGGCACTTTTCACATCTAACTGAAACACCTTCATCTCTTTGTGTGCAGCAAACGCCAAGAATAGTCGAATTGCCTCCAATCTTGCCACAGGAGCAAACACTTCGTTGTATTCAATTCCTTCTTGCTGATTAAACCCTTTCACTACCAGCCTCGCCTTGTTCCGTATAATTATCCCTTTCTCATCTCTCTTACATTTAAAAACCCACTTTGTACCAATAGCATTTACATTCTTTGGTTTTTCAACTAATTTCCATACTTCCATCTTCTCGAACTGAGCTAACTCTTCTTGCATGGCTTCGACCCACGAGCTATCCTTTAGAGCCATTTGATAGTTCTTCGGTTCAATCTAGCTGATGAAGCAGGTGTACAAGCATTCATTTATGATACCCGTGTCTTTAATGCTTGCGTAACCACATGTGTGTTCATCCAAACTTCTTCTCGTTTGAACACCGTCAGACAGATTACCTATCACATTCTCTAAAGGGTGATTTTTGTGAATTGCAGTAGTCTGAACCGGACCAACTTCCAGATTGTTTTCTAAGTTCGAAGAGAGTTCATCAATGGGTGATTGATGTTGAGAGTGAAATGGATTGTAGAATTCTTCCTCAGTAGAGGCAGTAGGAGTATCAACGGCACTTGACGAGGAAGGTTGACTTTCATCGTATCGCGGACGTTGCACAATATTTTCCTCCTCGTCATACAGAATCTGTGAAGCAATTTTCTCATCAACTTCTGCAAAATTCAAGTAAGGCATATTAAAATATTTGAACAGTTTATCATAGTCGAAAGCTTCAGCGGGTCCCATGCTAGGCTTTGGTGATTTGTAACTTGTAATGTCCGTGTTACATACCACCTCAACCTTGCTGTTCGATAAATTAAAGACTCTTCTGTTGGGTGTACCAACAACATATCCGACTAAAATACCTTCGTCGGCTTTCTCACCAAATTTTGAGTTTGTCTTTAATATCGTACATGGGGACCCGAAAGGTTCGAGACCATTCAAGTTTGGCTTTCTACCATGTATAAGTTCATAACAAGTTTTATTCAATCTTTTAACAGTTAAAACACGATTAAGGATATAACAGGCTGTGGCAACAGCTTCAGCCCAGAACACCACGGGAAGTTTAGCATCAGCCAGCATGGTTCTAGCTCCTTCAATTAGCGTTCTATTCTTCCTCTCAGCCACCCCATTTTGTTGCGGAGTATACGGGGCGCTGTATTGATGGTCTATCCCTTTCTGTAAGCAGAACATCTCCATCTGGTAGTTCTTGAACTCTATACCATTATCACTCCTGATGTACTTAACCTTTCTCCCAACAATATTTTCAACCTTGGTAATCAAGTTAATTACCAACTAAACCGTCTCATCCTTTGCCTTCAGAAATTATACCCAAGAGTATCGAGAGTAATCATCGGTTACTACCAAGCAGTATGACGTTCCACCTAGACTCTTTACATTCACTGGACCAAAGAGATCCATGTGAAGTAGGTCTAGTGTACTGACGATTGAGTTAACCTTCTTGGAGTGATGAGGTTTCTTGTGTTGCTTTCCCTTCTTGCACGACAAGCATTGATCTTCAAAGTTAAAATTCTACAAGGGAACACCAAGCACCAGCCCATTCTTAACAATGTAGTTCATTTTGCGAAGAGGTATATGTCCCATTCTTCGATGCCATAATTCGGACTCAGACTCAGTTGCTTTTGTAGAAGACATGATTCTTCGGTTGTCATCTCAGTTGACCTCATATCCATTACATACGTGTTCTTTTCTCTTGGAGCTTTCATCACCACCCATGCCTCTAGAATCTTGAAACCAGGATAAAGGAAGATTGCCTCGTTTTTAGTAAAATGCACCGTGTACTCTTTGTCACAAATCTGAGATACACTCAACAAGTTATGCTTCAATTCTTCAACAAAATTCACCTTCTCTAACTTCATTTTTCCATTTGTCACAGTTCCAATACCAGTGATTCTACCTCCACTCTCTCCAGGGTTCTCGGCCATTTGGTTCTCGGCCATGGGGTTATCAATCAAGACCATGGTTCTCGGTCAGGGGCTGAGTTCTCTGCCAAAGAGTTCTCGGCCAGACCTCTGTTGGATAATGATCTGACTCCAGTGGGCCCAGATATTGAGCAGATTGGACTTGAATCAACTAAGCTCACACGCTAAGCCCATATCTAAACTAAAACAAACAAGCCCAACTTAGGAAGCCCGTTAGTAAACTAAAATACTAGCTTAACTAGTTAGACGGTTAATTAACAAATATATATATTTAACAGTTAGCCGAGCTCAGTTAAAGAAAGGAATTACGATAAACGGCGAGCGCAACAGGATCCAGGTGAGTTTCTAGCCCCACTTCCTTGTTATGTTTTCGGGGCAGTGTGCTTACTCGATGTGATAGTTAATACACTTACCTTAAATGGTAAGTGTATGCCTTGTATGATTTATGTGATAGATATATGTCATGATTATGAATGAAAGCTTGTCGGTACGCGAACGATCTTCGGATATTGCGCGTATAGACAAGGGAGGTATGTATATGAAAGATGAATGTGTATGATATATAAATATATATGTACAACATATGAATATGTATAAATGACTAAATAAAGTATATGTATGTTAGGGGTATGTAAAGACAGTATGTACGAAGATGAAGAAAGAGGGATCAGACCCAAATAATATCAGAGATAGAGAAGAAAAGGATCACACCCTAATAATATCTGAGATAGAAAAGTAAAAAGGGATCAGAACCTAATAATATCTGAGATAGACAAAAAAGGGATCAGACCCTAAAATATCGGAGATAGACAAAGAAAAGAGGGATCAGACCCTAATAATATCTGAGATAGACAAGAAAGGGATCAGACCCTAATAATATCTGAGATAGACAAAGGAAAGAGGGATCAGACCCTAATAATATCTGAGATAGAATGAACAGTAATTATATAGTATGAAAGTAATATAAAGTATGAACGTATGTATGAAATTATGTAATGAAAGTAAATGAGTAAAGAAATTATTATGTATCTTCGGATGCGTAATTGAAGGTAAGTAAATGTATTGCATAACGTATGAATAACTAGAACTCACTCAGCGTAGCTGACTTTTAGTATGCACGCAGGCGAGTAGGATGCGACAGTAGGCGTGAGCGGGACACATGGCAGAAGGATAGAAGCCTGGCATCTGAAGACCTGTTATGTTTTATAAGTTATGTTTCGAGCTTGAAACACAAGAAGAATGTTTTAAGACATGTTTACGATTTGATATGTAATGTTTTATGAAAGTTTTATATTCCGCATAAAGTTTTAATTAACTCTGATATTTAGAACTGTGTTTATTAGTAAATCCAACGTCCAAATGTGAGGCACCGGTAACGGGGCCTTAAAATGCGAGCACTCGAAATGATAAAAATAAGAAAAGAGTGATGACTTGAAGGGTAGGATCTTGCTATTAACACGCTTAGATGATATAACATGTTTGGGACTTCGATACTTGCACGCACTTAGAGAAAACGGAACATCAGGTCGTCGTTGCAATCGGGCGTGCTTCCTTAGATTAAGTGTGTGTTTTAGAAGGTATTTTTGGGATGAGTTTGGGTTCAATCCAGTATCCCCCTATTTATAGGCGAGTTCTGCAAACTATCGCGATACACAATGGGTTTTTAATAACCCCGTGATGTGAGGATGAATGAACATTCTTTAAGTGTTTTTTATTGTGTGTTTTACTTGTTTATATGTATCGAACACAAGTACTTTGATTGGTTTTATGTTTACTGGTGATCGGAGTTTAAAGGAGCTTATTTGGAGCATTTAGGATGGATTGTAAATGAAATTAATAATATAGGATATGATAAAGAGTTGAATACGAAGACGTGGCTGCAAACGGGGAGGAAAACAGAGGTAGAATGAAGATTTTATGAAGAAAATGGTGTTTTGGTATTGTAGCCGCCGTAAGGCAGTGACCAGAGGCCGTAGCCTGTGGCCTTGCCATAAGCTACGGTGGCCTGGCCATAGACTACGGCCGGGTCTGATGGGTTTTCTTCTTTTGGTTATTTTCTTTCATATTTAAGCTTGATTAAGCCCTAGGTCTAATATCCTTCATACCCTATCCACCAAGGATGATTTTGGGGCAATTCTCCACCATCATAACACCATCCAATTATCATAATCATCCATTGTATCATCCTTACAACAATCAATGAAGCTATTCAAGATCAAGATGCAAGGCTAAACTGTTCGTGACCATCTTCGGGAGTAGGTTTGTGTTTGTAAGCAAGACTTTTTGGTATTTTGAATCTTTACATAGGAACTAGAGTTCATTAACATTCGGTTAATTAATCTTTTATGTTTATTTAGGCATTCAACAGTTTTTCGTAATTGAATGGTTTGTGATTTTATCAATTTATTGATTTGTGGTCATCAACTTTTAGGATTAAGTTCTTTGAGTCATTGACATGTTTACCTTTAGCCATTAAATCACTTACATGTACCAAACCCTAAAATTGGTAATCAATTAGGTCATTATTCATCCAAACCAATTGTTCGGATTAAGTTTTGTCAATTAGTAAGGTCAAATATCTAGTCTTTTGATTATAAGATTAATCAAACGAGTTTTCCAAGTAGGTTTAATAAATTGGTCTAGTCGGCTTCACAACCTGAAACCTGGAGTTTGGTTACTTTTCTCAAATTATTTACAACCAAATCATTATTTAATCTGCTTGACATCATTTGTCCACCATAAAATAATTAATTAAAAAGCATTAAACTTGATTAGTCATTTCCACTGATTCCTTGTGGATTCGGCATCTTACTTGCCCTTGCTATTAAATGTAGTTTATAAATGTTTTTGATTAACCTTTCGACATTGATCACCCCGTCGTGTATCGCGGCGTCACAATTTTTCCGCCATACCACGTGTTGATACGTGGCCTGTCAAAACGTACCACGTGTTTGACACGTGGTTGGAAACGTGTACCCGGTTGCTAAATAGGGTCATCGTTTAACGCGATGATCCTATGGGTTTAGCCATCGCGTAGCGCGAAGCCGCCCAAGTATCGATATTGGTGAAGATCCATCGTGTAACGAGATGGGTCTACGATTATACCGTCACGTATCGCGATGAGTCAGAAATTTTAAAATTTTTATTTTAAGTCCCTATACTTTCAAGAATTGGCATTTTTGGCTTAGACTTAGGTGTGGTATTTTCAAGGTGTTACAGACACTATCTATACTTATATATTAATAGGGATGCTCACGGTCCAGTTTTAACGGTTTTTTGGGTTAAAATGAAACCAAACCGTTATCAATGGTTTTTGATTATCGAAAACCAAAACCTAACCATTATGATTAAAAACCAAACCGTTACCGACGGTTTGGTTCTGGTTTGGGCTTTATTAAGCCTTTATACAAATTGCTTAATACAAAATTAAACTGCGAAATAGAATACAAGTCATGTCTAATATGATGTCTACATACAAGCTTAAAACAGGGTATCAAACTACATAATAAAATAAACGATGTGCGGATACAAGTTAAAACTAAAATACATAAAATTACTTAACAATTAGTAAGAAGGCTTAACAGTTTAACAAGATTAACATCTACAATAAACATAGCATAACATTAGTCTCATGTCCTTATAATATGGAACATTAACCAATGCATAACAAAATAAAAGGCTTTTTTTTGCATGACAAAAAGATACACAATTGACCTTGAGAGTTTGAGGGCTAATGCAAAACCCACCAGTTCCATTTTCAAGTTCAAATATTATTAACTTCATTTTTCATTTTGACTAAACTTAATATTTGAAATATCTAAACAACTAAAATATATATTATTAAATCTTACGGTCCGGTCCAATTTTATACGGTTAGCTTTTGGTATAAACCGTAAACAAAACCGTTCATTATAGCTTGAAATTTTGAAATCAACCGATCGAAAGTTATATAAAAAAGCAATCGTGAAACCAACTGATGATCGGTTTGATCGGTTTCATAATTTGAAACTAAACCGTGAACACCCTTATATATTATGAACATTTAAAAATGACATGCTAAGAGTTTTACGACCTTTTTTAATTCATATGATACAATATTTGATACATTTAGTTTATAGCTATAAGTACAACTTATTATCTTTATTAGAGTTTTAGTCACTATCCCATTACATTCAATCCATAGTATTTAATATTTATTTATTAATTAATTAGTTGAATTTCATATTTTGGTTTATAATATCTTTATTCAATTTTGTTTTAATAATACGTTTAGTATGTAATAATACATATTGAACGGGTCGGGTCGGGTCGGGTCGGGTCGGGCAACATGTCGTGTCAGATAATGTCAAATAAAAAGGGTTATTAAAGTTTAAGTAAAAATAAGTTCTGGTTCGAATTTGTTTGAATATAATAATTATTCATCGATCTATTGTTAATACATTTATAGTGATGTGAAAAATCATTTTACATACCCGTCTTGATTATGTTAATACATTTAACTTCAACACTTAGATTTTAATAAAAAATATAACGGATGTCCATGTTGTAATTTAAATTAGTTTTACCGTGAAATAAGACATACAATTGTATAAACTTGTTTTGCAATTTGCAAAGTTTACATAACTCATTTGATAAATAAATGATCGAACCGGTTCTAGCCAGAACCAATTAGCGAGAACAGGATTTAGCGATTCTGGAACCAAACCGGTTTACTGTAAGGCCCCGATCCCGGTAGCCCTACTTTAACGTTGGATCTACTCATAAACACAGTTCTAAATATCAGAGTTAATTTAAAACTTTCGCGGAAACGTTAACTTAAATCATTCATTACAAAAATTAAATCTTTTCTTTTAAAACCATGATAAAAAAACATCATATTTAAAACACCATTTCTTTCATCTCCAGATGCCAACCGTTCAATCCATGTCATGTGCCATCCTCATGCTAGTTCTTTAGTCTAATCACCTGCGTGCATACTAAAAGTCAGCTACGCTGAGTGAGTTCTACTTAATCAGGCAACTTGTCATACAACCACTACATACAATATATACGTATCCGAAGACACATAACCCACTGTCTAACCTGCTACTGCTTAGCCACTTAACTACCCCTACAGCTTAGCCACTTTGTGCCACTTTAATAACGAATAACGTTATGCCACTTTTCCACTTTAATAACGAAGTCATGTATAGGCTTACCCTACCACGTACTATCGTCATGCCACTAACACTCTTACTAGACCCTTGCCACTTCTATCACACCCTACTACTACTTGTCTACAACACACTTTATATCATCACGTCATTTATATAATAATCAAGTTACATCACAACATTTATATACACACTAATAACCACTTGGGGATCATTCCCGAATGACGGTACGCGCAATATCCGAAGATCGTTCGCGCACCGACTAACATTCCCTGTCTACGCGTGCAATATCCGAAGATCGTTCACGCACCAACGACAGCCAATCATAACATATATAAATATATCACATCAAACATTATAGCATACACTTACCACCTAAGGTAAGTGTATTCACACTTCACATCGAGTATGCACACAGCCCCAAAAACATAACAAGGAATGGGGCTAGAAACTCACCTGAACTCGGTTAACAGTTACTCCTTCCTTAGCTGAGCATGACTAACTGTATAACAATTACACATATCAATTAACTATTACTATCCATATCACGTTTCTAGTCTATTTACAACCCACAGAGAACGGGGGTCCGGGGGCAGCGCCCCTGGCAGCGGGGTCTAGGGGCGGCAGCCCCTAGCAGGGTCCAAGGGGCAGAGCCCTTAGCAGGATCCAGGTCAGCTTGGAAAAATTTTATTTCTATTAACTGTCTTATCACATTTTCCACTACGATTTTAAATTATTATTTAATTCGCCCACTTCATTGCTATAACGAATTAAGCCTAATTCGTTATCACAACACTGTCTAATTCGTTATCTAAACACCGCCTAGTTCGTTATCTTGACTTAGCGAACTTAGCGAGCTAATTCGTTATCTTGCCATGACGAATGGACGAGTAACGAATCAGCTAACATGGTCTGATTCGTTATCCTCGTTCGTCATTTCTCCTTAACGAATCACTTAGCGAGCTGCTTCTAGTTCGTCCTCCCACCTTAACAAATTGCCATAACGAACTGGCTACCCTTCCGTTAACGAATTACCGCTAATTCGTTAGAATTCCATAACGAAATAGGGTTAGGGTTTTGTCAGACGTCAGACGTCACATCTGATGTGACACAACCTCCGGCGCCGCCTTTCCGGCGCCGCCGTTGCTGGAAAAACGTGAATTTCGCCGCAAAAGCGAGATCTCACTCGTTTGGCCACCGCTTCACTGTTTTTCGTCCCGTTCGATCCAGATCTGAGCTAGGGTGATCCCTAAGCTCATCTTAGGTTCGGTTTATACCCGATTCCACCCGGATCTCGTGACTTCAATGGTTTAACGGTGTCGGCTCGTTGTTTCGCAACCAGATCTAACGGTTTTGACCTCTACAACAACATATTATCATTACCTCGGGTCGGAAATCGGTTCTACTTCTTTTTCTTGGTTTCGGCTTAGAGAGAGAGAGTAGGATGAGAGAGAGCTAAGTGTGTGTTTTGGGTGGTGTATCGAGTATGAGAAATGAATGATGATTGGGTAATTAAGGCTTTTATAGTTATGCCCATGGTCTCATCCTTCCTTCCTTCATGACCCAAGTCCATAACCCATATCCATTAACTAACACTAGCCCGACCCATACTAGCTCCTACCCTATTTTATTATTTCCCCGCTTACCCGAGTAAACTTTCCCGCCAATATTAAATAATACAATAAATATTATTTTAGAAATTTTGGGATGTTACATTTACTATAATAGGTTCCGGAAATATTTTTCACTCATTTTCGGTTCCGGTTCGGTTCTCACAGTTCCGAACCGTTGCACAGCCCTATTAAAACTAGGCAAACTGTAGCAGTATGTGGTCTCAACTGCTAGCTGCCTGTTAAGTGAGTTCGCCCGATATTTAAAATATTAAATATTAAAATAAGTTTCGCCCAATATTTAAAATATTAAATATTAAAATAAGTTTCATTATTGAGATCCTCGTAATCAATTATTTACTTTAAAATATGTATATAGGAGAGATAATTCTAGATTTTAAGATTCACATGCTTGCGTAATCATGTAGAAATAAATCCAAGTTGGATAAAAACAATAATTAATGTTACATGGAAATTCTACAAGTACATGGGTGTGACGTCCATTGTGAAAAGTAAATCCTAACAGTTCATCACTCATTTATGCTATATTTAAATGGAGTTTGGATATCTACTCTTATTTTTCTATCATCTACGTGATTAGTTTGAACTCTAAAGTATAAGCTGTACTCCCATGTTAATAAAGTTTTAAATTACATTGTAACATTTATGTCATGCGCGAGCAAGAAGTTTTATTACAGTATTTCTTCGGGCGGTGGTTTCTTTAGGAAATGGTGACGGTCTGTGTCACCAGTGCTGTCTGCGATCGTTGGCAAGGATCGTCTTTTGTTAATGGGTATACCTGGATGGCTGGACTTTGTTGATCGTTTAAAAAATAAATGAACTGAAGTGGAACGAATTCCTTTTTTTTAACAACGACTTTCTTGTGTGTTAGGTTACCGGACTCTTTAATTTTTGTGAATTCCGCTGTCCCACAGTGATCAGATTATGTTATCTTAACCGAGACTCGAAGGCTACACTAAAATACCCCATAAAATCTTTAGCATAAATTCAGTTGCTTTCATGAACCTTCAATCAGTTAAAAAAAAATAAAATTGATAAACCATTACAAAATTACAAATGAACAAAAATCAAGAACATAAACTAAAATCAAGATCAAAATCAAAGAGACTGTATTTTATTTCCATTAGAGAATAGAATAATTTATTTTTCATCTTTTAATAATTATTTATTCAACTTTTGAAATCATGAAAATAGAAAAAAAGAAAAGGTAAAACACCCAAATTAGTATTTGGTCCCCATTAGAATGTGCTCCCAACCACAAAATCAGGAAACCTATTAACTATTATCACATGATGCTCTGATCAAGAACTTTTTGAATTTTTTTTGTTTGTTTTGTTAGAATCATTAAGAGGGAATATTCATTTGTAACCAAGTTCTAATATATTATTTGCTAATATTATTTATTGTTTCAAGTTATAGAATAATATGTTTATATTAAATATTGAATTTATGGTTACAAAGTTTTTCTTATTATCTGAGTCACTATCGAGAAAATATATTATTTGATTACTATTTAGTTGTTTTGATTATGTTTAATCTTTTGAATAATAAGTAACTTTATAGAATCATTAGTGATATGTTTCATAATTGTTTTAGGTATTAAAAACACCCACAAAAAAGGACATAAAATGAACCTTTTTATTGTGTAAAACGATCTATTAGCATCATCAACTATGAAAAATATATTAGCATCATCAACTATGAAAAATACATCGTTTAAGTGACATGAATTGATCTTTTGCTAAAGTTTATCTAAGACTTTTCTAATTAACAAGTCGTCACTTGACCTTGAAGTTCATAATTCCTTATGTCAAGTAATTATGTACTCTCTTCATGTATGACTTGTAGCACTTCGTCTTGTGAATAAGTATCACAAAATTTTTGACTTTGTTGTATTACATTACCTGCATTAATACGACCAACAAAACGTTTGTGTGGGTTAGTAAAATATAAATTCATATCTTTCATACCTTAGAGTACCATTTTGAGATAAGTTTTACATCAATCTACTCTATTATTCTTTTGTTTAAAAACTCCAAAACATTAATTTGAAATTCAGACAAAACTTAATGATTTAAGGTTCTTTATTTTTTATTATTTTTTAACGAGGTTCAGTGAAAACAAATAGTGCGAAAGATGGATATGGTAAATAATTATCTAAAATGAGATTATTCGATCAACTAAAAAGTTTGAGATTAATAAAATTCAATTTTACTATAAACAAATAATAAACTTATACCAAATGAATATTAAGTGCATGCGCCTCTATTTCTAGTAGCTGTTTGTTTTGACTTTCATGATAGGATTGTATTGTCATGCTATAATTAAATCCATCATTTAACGTTGAAATAATCAAATTCAGTACAAGTGTCTTATGTTATGTTGATTAGCGGTAAAGATGAGTTACCCCCATGAACACATGATTAAATCAAAGCCCAACATGGCATGGGCTTAATCTTAATAAGTCCAATGTGTAGTTTTGACTGACTTGAGCGTCAGAGTGTTACTGGGCTTCAACCTTATGAGCCCTCTATCAAATATGTATCTATATAACAAATAAAAAAATTTATTTGTATCTTTATATTAATCATTTTTTCATTTTGACATTAAAAACAAAGTTGTAGTTGTTATTATTAGAGCTTTAATGAAGTTTGACAAGTTTTGGTTAGCTTACGTGCTGTTTGTTTATTAAAAACTCTTAAAAACCTTTGACTTCCGGATTAAAGAGTTTTAAAACTTCAAATGGTCTGTTTTAATTTGTTTTTTATTTAGACGTTAAAAATGTGAAAAACGTGAAATATTTTTTTAGACATCTCTAATATACGATTGGTTTGATTTGTGATTTTGTATATATTTGGGTTATTTTAGGTGTTAATTGTGGTAAAATCAACCTTTGCATTAGAGGGATTGCATTGATCATTATATATAACATTTTACATAAGTCACTTCATAATTACAGGAGGAGATTGACTAAAAAAAGGTAAACACAATAAGTTACAAAAGTAAACAAATCTTCCTTTTTTATACGTTGATACCCCCCTTCAATCGAAACGGTGGCCGACCAATGCGTGGCATAGAACGGAATCAAACGGAGCTCGCGGAAGACTTTTTGTGAAGATTTCGGCCACTTGAAGATTGGTTGGCACAAATCGCGTGTACAGCTTGCCCGAGGTAACCAGTTCATGAACGAAGTGGTAATCTAGATCAATGTGCTTGGCTCGCATATGAGAGACATATTCTGAGTCACGAGGAGAGCACTTTTGTTGTCACATAAGAGGGTTGGCCGATTAGGAGGCAATGCATTTAATTCTTTCAATATATGAGTAATCCAAACTATCTCAGCAGCGGTGTTGGCCGTTGCTCGATATTCGGATTCACAGCTGGATCTCGATACGGTGGGTTGTTTCTTAGCACTCCATGAGACAAGATTGCCAGCCTAGAAAAATTGAATAACCATAGGTTGATCGTCTTGTCTCTAGACACCGAGCCCAATCAGCATCCGAATACTTAAAGAGGACTTAGTCGTTTTGTGAATGTAAGACCAAACGAGAGAGTACCCTTGATATACCGAAGAATGCGCTTCACGGCTTGAAAGTGATCAACAGATGGAGCATTTAGAAACTAGGAGACTTGATTTACAGCATATGAAATATCCGGTCTCGTGATAGTTAAATACTGCAAGGCTCCTACTAACCACCGATAGTAGGTCGGATTCGAAAAAGGATCACCATCCGAACGGAATGACTCAAGTGGAGCAAGTGGCGTAGCAATCGGTTTTGCATCTATTAGTTCTGCCCTTAACAATATATCCTTGGCGTATCTTGACTGTGTAAGAAAGATCCTCGTCACGGTGTAAGCAACTTCAAGACCAAGAAAATAGCTGAGATCCCCTAAGTCTTTAGTGGCAACTTCAGCGTCAAGTTTCTAAGTGAAGGAGCGAATAAGAGACTCATTATAACCGGTAAGAATGAGATCGTCAACGTAACCAAGAGATACATTATGCAGCTATTGTGTTGATAGATGAAAAGAGAGGTGTCGGCACGACTCCAATGAAAGCCGAAGGAGATAAGAAATGAGCTCAACCGTTGAAACCATGCCCTAGGTGCTTGTTTTAGACCATATATCGCCTTAGACAATTTGCATACATGGTTAGGGAGTTTTGCATCAATGAACCCCGGCGGTTGCTCCATATATACGGTCTCGGATAGGTCACCATTCAAAAAAGAATTTTTAACATCGAGTTGATGCAACCTACAACTGTTTAATACCGCAATAGATAAAACAATACGAACGGTTGAGGCTTTAACTACCGGACTGAACGTATGAGAAAAATCAAGGCCCGGTATTTGAGTGAAACCTTGAGCCACTAAACGAGCTTTATAACATTCAATGGACCCGTCCGAATGATATTTGATTCGATATACCCATTTAGACCCAACAACATTGGTCGAATAAGGACGCGGAACTAAATTCCAAGTACAATTCCGGTTTAAAACAAGCATTTCTTCATTCATGGCATGTACCCACTTTGGGAGTGAAGATTCATCCAAGAAAGTAGTAATGTCATCTTTGGAGATGGCATTTATGTTGGTAGCTCCACTGAAAGGAAAAACACTCTCATTGAACTTTGCATGCCTTGTGATGTAAACACGAGAGGTAGATGGATCAAGACAACGGTAACCTTTGTATTGAGAGCTGTAACCAAGAAAAATGCATGGGAGACTTCTAGGGACAACTTTATGTTTTGAGTAGTCACGCAAGTAGAGGGACACCTGACTTCCAAAAACCCGGAAGTTTGCATATTTCGGTTCGTGGTCAAACAAGACTTGAAAAGGTGACTTGTTGTCCAATAAGGAGGTGGGAAGCCGATTTATGATATATGTAACACCCCGGCTAAAGCGGAATACGCCCGGGTGTGACGTACAGATTGCCCAAAACACATGTGACACTATTAAGTGACAATAATATCATTAATTCATTGATGATTCAAATAACAAGTACTTTTGCAAATAAGAAAAAAAAATACCAGGAAATAAATAAGTCAAACACTTTATTATTGATAATCCTATGTCTAATGTCTTCGCTTGTTTCATCCTTTAATAAGCATACATGTAATATATGTATAAAATAATGTCAACTAACTTAATAGTTGGTGAGTTCACATATTTTTTTATATAATACATAAAAGGGTAAAGTTAAAATACAAAGGACAACAAAAATGAGAAGGGTGAGAATGAATCCAGTCCATTGATCTTAGATTTGAATGGCTGAGATTAATTTAATAAATAAAAATTGATGAAAAGGGTATTAAGGTAATAGCCCACATTTGTTGACTTTCTCTCTCCACATGCAAGACACATGCTAATTCCCCCATCATTTTAAAATGTCAATAACTTTTTCATACGACATTATTTTTTTTATAAAAATTCTCCATAATAATAAGTGTTTTTTTATCTTTAATATGAGTATCATATTGTTATATAAAAATAAAAAAAATATTAAGGGTTTTATAATTGTGTTTTTTTGTTGTTTATTGTGTCATTGTGTAATATGTTGTTTTCATTGTGTTTTACATTTCAAGTCATTGTGTTATATATATTCACCATTGTGTGTTACGTGTTAGGCCATTGTGTTATACGTATTCACCATTGGGTCTTGCGTTTTAGGTCATTGTTTTATACGTATTCACCATTGTGTTTTACGTTTCAAGTTATTGTGTAACATGTATTAATGGCGAAAAAAGACACAATAGTGTGCGAAAAGACACAATGGTGAAAAGACACAATGGTGTGCGAAAAGACACAATGAAGAAAAAAGACATTGTGTCGAAAAAGAAACAATGATAAGCGAAAAGACACAATGGTGTGGGAAAAGACACAATGAAGAAAAAAGACACAATGATAAGCGAAAAGACACAATGAAGAAAAAAGACACAATGACGAAAAAAGACACAATGATAAGCGAAAAAACACAATGATGAAAAAAGACACAATGACGAAAAAGGACACAATGATAAGCGAAAAGACACAATGGTGTGCGAAAAGACACAATGAAGAAAAAAGACACAATGACGAAAAAAGACACAGTGATAACCGAAAAGACACAATGGTGTGTGAAAAGACACATGACGAAAAAAGACACAATTATAAGCGAAAAGACACAATGGTGTGCGAAAAGACACAATGACAAAAAAAGACACAATGATAAGCGAAAAGACACAATGACGAAAAAAGACACAATGATAAGCGGAAAAACATAATGGTGTGCGAAAAGACACTATGGTGTGCGAAAAAAGACACAATTATAAGCGAAAAGACACAATAACGAAAAAAGACACAATGACGAAAAAAGACACAATTATAAGCGAAAAGACACAATGGTGTGCGAAAAGACACAATGACGAAAAAAGACACAATGATAAGCGAAAAAGACACAATGATGTGCGAAAAGACACAATGACGTGATTTTTGTTTTAAATTTTATATAACAAAAATCATACTCATATTAAAGATAAAAAACTCTTGTTATTATGATGATTTTTTTTTTTAAAAAAAATATCATACGAAAAAGTTATAAACGTTCTAAAATGATGGGGGTATTAATATGTGTCTTGCATGTGGAGAGAGAAAATGTGTACAATTACCTTTATACCCTTTTTTCTTTGGTCCTCACCTGACACATGTCAATTATTTATGGCTTCTCATACTTCTCATTTTTATCACCCTTTGTAGAATAACTTGACCCTACATAAAAACAATACAATTCCATGAAACTCGTGAAAGCAAATAAGGTCCTTTCCAATTGGGATTATGCACCAATGTACTCGGCTAATGAGGCCCTTTTCCACTCATAACAACAAGGTCTAGAGTGCAAAGGGGGGAGTATGATCATACTATATTGAAGTAATCCATGAGCAAGTAATATTGAGCAAGTAACAAGTAAGCACACAAGTCCATGTATGAATTGTAGTTTGTAAGCAAAATCATAAACAATTGGGTTTTTTTAGGATACATATGCTACCCCCAAAACAATAAAACAGTAAAAAGGGGGGTGTGAGAAACTCACATTTGAATTTGGATGACAAACTTGAAAATGAAACGAAAGCGTGTTATATGAAACCGAACGATCGAATCTCACGAGCTAAAATAATAAAAACACAAGAATTACTAACTACTTTTATGGAAAAATAAAGGGTTGGTTTTAAGGTTCATGCATCATTATTTATAAGTATTTTGTTACACATTTTTAAGTGTATTAATATTTAAGTTGACGGGTTTTTTTCATGAATTATTATTATAATATTACTTATAAGTCGAATATTAGATTTAAATCATATTTACGGAATTTATCATTGTCGGTTAGAATTTATATAGTTACAACGTTATTATATATATATATATATATATACATACTTATTTAACGAGTGGTTTGGTTATTCATTTTGTTGATGATATGTTATGTGTGAGTTTAAAATGGATGTAAGTGTTGATATGTATGCAAATTTGGAGTGAGATGTTACTATGAATTGAAAAATTTGCTTGTATAATGTTTTGCATTTTTGTTGAAAGTGAGTTTATGTAGAGGTATTTCAGGAATTGAAATTGACTGGAAGCTGAATTATGAATTTTATTGATTCAGGTTGTTGAATATGGAAAGAAGAATTGATCCTGTTGCACCATTTGATTATGTTGAGCTCTAAATTTTTCCAAGCCATAACAGGTTTTCCTTCTCTTAACTTATTTGACTGAGACTTTACTTGACAAATATATCTGTTCACTTGGTTTTGAATCCTCTAAAATTCAATTTAGAATTCTATGTAAGACCTCATTGCATGTGCCAAGAACTCCAGATCATATGTAACTACAAGTATTGTGAAAATATTCCTCTAGAGATCATTTATATACCAGTTACAATAATGTGCAAGGTGGAATCTTGATTGATCTAGATTTACTCATAAAAATTTCGGTTCAAACTAATATCTATAATTAAAAATTTACTCATAAAAATTACGGTTCAAACTAATATCTATAATTAAGTTATAGTTTTATATGGAAAACATCTAATAATTTGAGTAACTTATGGACCTAAGGATGGTACTAGAAAGTAAGATGTTATAACTCACTTCCATATAATAAAATCTAAAAGAGGATAATTATCTCTAAGATCTATAACGTATGGAAGCCATAGTAAGTACACTTGTGTGCGATAACTCAGACCGAGGATGATGGCAGAAAAACGATAAAAATGAGAAATCATGATAAGGGCATGGTGGATACGCCGCTGGTACATCCTATATATAAGTGCCTTTATTATGTTTCTCATTTGTAGCGTTCTTAGATTCATGCAAGGATTTGACGTTATTCTTTTGCTTAAAAAATATTTGTTCATGCAATTATCGTACTAAAGACAATATTCGTTAATAATTACTTTTTCAATAAGTTTATTTTAATTTCGGGACGAAATTTTCAAAAAGTTGGGGATACTGTGACATTCGTCAATTTGAGTCTCGAGTGGTATTTGTTCAGTAAACTTTTAGTTTGTAAAACCGACTCAACATTTTAGAACCTTACCTTATTATTACATAATATTATTATACACCTCGATCATCGATAAACCGATGTTTGTTTATTGTGTAATTTTATCTGCTGACATAAGAATATTTTAATTATTAGCCGACGGTTTTAGGTTGAATCCGAACGTTGTAGGGTGTTATTACCCATAATGGGTCTTGATTAAGCATTAATGTGGTGGAGAAACGAGTTTATAACCATAAAAGTTGATTAAAATGGCGTTTTGATGTGGTTTTATAGGTCGCCGGAATTTCGCCTCGCCGGAAAAACGTGAATATGAAGGGGGGAAGGGGCTGGGCTGGTTATAATATTATTATAATATAGTTTAAATTTAATTTACACCTTAAACCCTTCATCTTTGGATATTCTTATGTTTTATTCTTTAAACTTTATTTGCATATTAAACCTTGAACTTTCAAATGTTAATAATAACTTGATATAATTATCATCATTATTATTATTATTATTATTATTATTATT
This sequence comes from Bidens hawaiensis, assembly GCF_021521415.1. NCBI lineage: Eukaryota > Viridiplantae > Streptophyta > Magnoliopsida > Asterales > Asteraceae > Bidens > Bidens hawaiensis. Next base: position 73,137 of record NW_027495538.1, on the reverse strand, counting down.
ATTATTATTATTATTATTCTTAAAAATATTTAAGTTATTACTATTAATTAAGACCATATTATTATTATTTATTAAAAATCATTTTTCTATCATTATTTATTAACAATAATATTATTATACTTATTTTGTGAACTCGTTTAGAAATCGAGCCAAGATCGAGTATGGTATCGCTATTACTATCAATATTATTTATTATTATTATTATTATTATTATTATTATTTTATCAACAACGCTTTATTTAATACTTGGATTTTTATTCTTTAACAATTATTATTAGTATCATACTATATTGGTGTTATTAATAATAATAATTGTTATTATTATTATCATCGTTATCTTATACATATATATATATACAACATATTTTTTTAGAATTATTATTATCATTGCTATCTTATCATTAATAATATTATTGTAAACTTTATTACCTATTCAGTTTTTATAAAACCGAACTCTTAAATTAAGCCCGTCTTGTTTCTATTTTGATATTGGTTTAGTTATTTAAAAGTCCAATAAAATAATAATATTTTATTTTAAATTATCAATTAAGTACGAGTCCCTAATCATTAACAAATTAACCGGTAATCCGATTTATAACCGAACCTCATCGTTCATTGTTTCCAATATAGTTTCTTCATGGTCCCAAGTTCATTAACATATATTACATTATTTATTTTAGCTAAGGTGTTTATCGTTTCAAGTCGGATCTGTTCGTTTACCATTCGAGCTTCATTTATTTATCTATTTATTTCTCGGTTCATTAATCAAGGTGAGTACTTTCATACCTCTTTTTCCATCTTCCGTTTTGGGGTGACATTTCATGCTTATCAAACTAAATGCTTTATTTACTTGAATCTTAAACCCACAAACGTGATTGTATACTTTACTTGAATAATTGCTCGATTGGTGTTCTATGCTTATTTGTTTATGTGTTTATCGGTTTTGGATGGTGGAACTATAAATCCTAGACCATTTGGTAATGGCAAGGTGTCATTAACGTAATCCAATTAACGATAAACTATAAATCCTAGACCATTTGGTAATGGCAAGGTGTCGTTAACGTAATGCAATTAACGATAAACTATAAAATCCTAGACTATTTGGTATCATGATATACATCTATATATACATATCGAATCCCATGTAAAGTTGTGTTTCCGTAATGTTTTAAGTTCGTTTAAGTTCGAGTTTTGTTTATCTTTTGTTAATTTAGGTTTTGAGTCAAGATTTATATATTTATCGTGTTTTAACTCTTTTGGTGTCTTGCATGTTTTACTTAATTCTTTCTATCTTTTCATGCGAAGTTTAAGTACGTCGATTCCCTCATAAGCAAAAAAAAATTATATTAATCTTTATAAAAAAAAATTGTGTGATTCACACGCTCGAATATCAAGAATTCTATTTATATAATATATAGTATATATGTATTAACATATAATTTTAATTATTAAAATTTCTGGGACATTTCAAACATTAATTATAAATTATGATATTTTCAATTTAATACTTATTATTAGTCAAGAAAAATCTCCCTGAACGCAACCACAAGTTCCCAAACACCAGTATTCCTTCTCAAACTACCATCTCAAATCAAACCATCCTTCCACTACAAAAGCTTTCCACGTACTCAAGTCTTTCCCGAATATGAACGAAATCCTAAACATACAAAAGTATACCCTCACCAACTCAAACCCCATGCAAAATCAAAGATGTACAACATTAACCCAACAAAAAGCCTTAAATACCGACACTCCCACGCCACGAAAACCTATAAAACTCACTATCCTAATACTTCAAAGACACTGACAAACACACTCATGAATGCCTTGAACATATACAAACCAAAGCTTACCCAACTATGACTCAAAACCCATCGACCCATACTATGTCAATTCACCAAACCCTATCGCCACACCATTCCCATCTAACCATAGAATTCGATATCAAAATAGCAAACCCAAACACTCCTTACCAAATACATGTATAAACCGAGTCTCAACCCAAGCTAGTCAAGATCAAATTATCCAACTTATCAACTTAACCCGAGCTCAAATAAGCCAAACCTCACCTATTAGCCCAACCACTACTCACACAAATCATCCAAGCCTAACCCACTCAAAAGACCTAAACTCAACAAACCCCATCGATTCAACTCAAGAAAACTCAACTACCCAAGCCGACCTAAACACTCTCACTTACTAAATTTCCAAACCATTCACCGTACGAAGCCTGAAACCCCTCCCTACGCATGCAAGCTTCGTTTTTCCCTAAAAAAATTTTATTTATATATATACAACTAGTGTATTTATAACGACCACATGTGTTCAAATAATCAATTTTAAATTATAAACCCTGAATATATATATATATATATATATATATGGCATTGTCATGACAAAAAAATTCTATTATGAGGATTTGTTTTCAAATGTTAATAAACGATTATATGTATGATTTCAAGATTTTAAATATTGTCACCTAAGGTGATAAACCTCTTAATAACTTTATAAATACGAGGCTTCATTTTGAATGTTGAATGTAAGTTTTATTCAATAACAAATTACAACTTTCACCATATTGCATAAACTCAATGACCATGGCTTTGCAAATCTTTTGGGATGCGTTTATAAATATCTATTATTGTTACACAAACTTTTGCTCAATAACGATTTACGCAGCTATTACCTCTTATTATCGCAAGCATCATCACTTTATATAATTTATTAGTCTGGCTGGTTTTGATATTGTACTTGGTATGGATTGGTTATCCAATAACCATGCCCGTATCATCTGCAATAGCAAAATCGTTGAATTTCAAGCCCCCGATAAACGAACAATTCGAATCGACGGGGACAATGACGCTGGCCAAGTTAGCCTAATTTCTATGGTTAGAGCTAACAAATGTTTGAATCAAGGATGCCTCGCATTCATGGCTTACGTCACCGAAGAATCTAAGCCAAAAGAAATCAAAGAAGTTCCTATTGTTTCCGACTTTCCTGATGTCTTTCCTGATGAATTTCCTGGTATTCCTCCCAATCGAGAAGTAGAGTTTAGGATCGATTTCTTGAAATCCTTATGCAAAATTTCATAGAAATTTTACCTTGAAGACAAAAAAAAATCGTTTACTTGTGATTGGTCGTGAAACGATAATGCCAAACTTCAATACTCGTCGGCACGCTTTACGAGATTCATCGCCATTATAACAAACACCTTCTTGGTATGAGGGTGGAGGGTGGCACGTACTTCGAGGAAACATCGACATGGAAATCGAGGATCGAGACACGTTTTACGAAGAAATATGGCACGCTTATCAAGGTGGATCGTTAATATGATTGTCGGGATTTTAGAGAGAAGTAAGAGAGCTATTTGGGATGTGAAATATGAAATCCCGGACCTGCTATTTATAGACATCTCTATTTGGACAAAAAAAAATCGGAGCTTTGGCGATTGGAGCGGTACTGGGAATTAGAAATCGTGAAAATTTCAAGTTCAAAATGTAAACTTTCCAAAGTATAGGGACTAAAATGGCCAAATTCCAAAGTTGAGGGTTTAAAAATGAAAATTCTGTTTTCTTGACCCAGAGCGGTACGCGCCGGATCAAAAGAAACACCCATCGCGGTACGCGATGGGGTGTCTGACAGCGAGACACGTGGCACACCGGTCGCCATGTGTCCCGACACGTGGCACGACGTCCGCCACGTGTCAACACGTGGCACACCGTCTGCCACGTGTCAACACGTGACAGACCTACTGGGTGACTCGCCGAGGCTATGTCGCGGTACGCGACGGGTGCCCAGGGACCGGGCGCGGTACGCGACGGGTGCCCAGGGACCGAGCGCGGTACGCGATGGGACCCCAGAAAATGTCTATTAATAGCAGGTCCGGGATTTCATATTTTCACATCCCAAACAGCTCTCTTACTTCTCTCTAACCTCTCTCTAAAATCCCGACAATCATATTAACGATCCACCTCGATAAGCGTGCCATATTTCCTCGTAAAACGTGTCGCGAGCCTAGATTTTCGTGTCGACGTTTCCTCAAAGTACGTGCCACCCTCCACCCTCATACCAAGAAGGTGTTTGTTATAATGGCGATGAATCTCGTAAAGCGTGTCGACGAGTATTGAAGTTTGGCGTAATCGTTTGACGACCAAAGTTGATCGAGAAGTGAAGCGGCGTCGGAGTGCTGCTCGAGTCGTATGGTTTCCAATACGCCTATAAGGTTAGGCGTAATGTCAATTGAATATAATATAATATTGTATTAAAGGCTTAAGCCTTAAGTCGAGGTTATACTCGATACCTCGATAAAAGAAAAATAATCATAACAAAGAAATGAATGAAAGATAAGATATTGAATATTGATACGTATATATGTGTGTAAGTATATATGTATGCTCTTTGTTATGAAAATATTATTTAATGAATAATGAGTATTCTTAAATAATAAAAGAAAAAGAATACGTTTCTTGGAGAAGAAAAAACGTCGGGTTTTTAATATAAACTAAAGGTTTATAATTTACTTTTAAACTAAAGGTTTTCAAGTAAATGAGATAATTGAACTAAAGGTTCATCGAGGTTGAGATATAAAATAAGACTAAAGGTCTTAATCCGGATTGTGTATCCGACTAACAAATATTTATACTCGTACTATTGGTGCGAGATAAAGAAGGGAAAGACCCTTGGACGGTGAGTGAAGCCGATCCTAAAGCGAAAAGGTGAATACGCCCCGAAACCTTTACTTATTTAAAAATGAGTCAAACTTGTTTTATGAAATTGTTTACAAGGAACTCTGTGTTCCTAAAACCGTTATAAATAAAGGGTATAAACCTAGCCCTCAGGTTGTGGTATACGTATGTCTGGATCCTTACATAGGTGGTACTATGCGATGAATGGGCATGATCGCACCACCCTTGGTCATAGGACGCTCTCCTGCAGGGAGTACGATCGTTGTGTATATTTACGGGTACTTAACTAAGTCGAATGCTGCGGTGTTTGCTGAGGTGACCTAGAGTAGAGGCTCATATTTATAATGTGTTATTTGACTCTGTTATTCCTAAGCCACGTTGGGCCGAGGAAGGCGTAGTCTCGAGGGGTAATAAAGTAAAAGAAAGTATTTTGCGTCAGCGTGTTCACCAGCATTCGTTGCTGACGTATTTTATTACATTTTGCAGGTGAACAAAGTTAGAGCTTGGAAATGACGAAGTACTATGATATCCGATGGCTTGGATTTATTTTGTAAACTTAAGTGGTGGTTTGTAAATATAAAACAAGTAATGTTTTGTTAACAACTATAACGGGTATTTTATAATCCCGTCTTTTAATATATGAACATTACATTTTGATCCTTAAAAACTTATAAGTGTTCCGCAAACTAACGCAACTCTGATTTATTTACAATTATGGTACCAACTATTGGGTCACACGCCTAGGCCTAAGATGGGAGTGTGACAGGTTGGTATCAAAGCCATCGATCTTAGCGAATTAGGTATCATAAAAAAATACCCAAGCTTCGATCTAAGTATAGGAAATTGAGAAAGTCACAATCAAAAACCGATATCCACTCCCTTGTATCGACGATCTATTTGACCAACTTCAAGGTGCTAGCTTCTTTTCTAAAATCGATCTTCGTTCCGGCTCTCACCAACTTAAAGTTCAATCCGAGGATATTCCAAAGACCGCGTTCCGAACAAGGTATGGACATTATGAGTTCATGGTTATGCCGTTTGGACTTACTAATGCTCCGGCCGCGTTCATGGATATGATGAACCGTATTTGCAAGCCCTACTTGGATAAATTTGTTATCGTATTCATCTATGACATACTTATTTATTCTAATTCAAAGGCTGATCATGAAGTCCATCTTCGAACGTTGCTTGAAATTCTTAGAACTGAGAAGTTGTACGCCAAGTTCTCGAAATGCGAGTTCCGGTTGCAAGAAGTACAATTTCTTGGTCACATCATTAACGTTAACGATAATCAAGTGGATCCCGCTAAGATAGACGCTATCTCTAAGTGGGAGATCCCAAAGTCGCCAACCGAGATCCGAACTTTCTTAGGTTTGGCCGGCTATTACCGAAGATTCATCGAAAATTTCTCTTGAATCGCCATTCCCTTAACTTCCTTAACTCGAAAGAACATCAAGTATGAATGGGGAACGAAGCAACAAGAGGCGTTCGATATACTTAAACAAAAACTCACCCAAGCACCTATCTTGGCTCTGCCAGAAGTTACTGAGGATTTTGTGGTCTTTAGTGACGCGTCCCACTCCCATTCTGGTTTGGGATGTGTACTAATGCAACGCAAGAAAGTCGGTTAGGTTAGTTTTCTAATCCCTTTCTTGAGCTGTGCACGGCTAACTGTATAATATTTACATGTATCACTTAACTATTACTACTCATATCGTAATTCTATCTTTATATAACCCACAACGAACGGGGCCCCGGGGGCAGCGCCCTTGGCAGCGGGGTTCTAGGGGCGGCAACCCCTAGCGGGGTCCAAGGGGCAAAGCCCCTGGCTGGGGTTAAGCTGCCAGGTCAGCTTGGAAAAAATTTATTTTCGTTAGCTGTCTTAACGTATTTTCCATTAGTATTTTAAATTATTATATTAACTCTCCTGTATTTGTAAGCAGGGATAATGTAAGCGGACTTGACTTAAACGAGCTTAGCTGCATACGAACTTAACTGGGGCGAACTTATCAGTGGCGAACTTGTATGCAACGAAGTTAACCACAAGCGAACTTGTACGTAGCAAAGTTAACCACATGCGAACTTGCATGCAGCGAAGTTAACCACATGCGAACTTGTACGTAGCGAAGTTAACCACAGGCGAACTTGCGTGCAAGCGTACTTGCTTACAGGTGAAGTTGTCGCACTGTTGCGGTTCGGGTTAGTTTATCGACCAAAACATGCGTTTTAAAATCCTTAATTTGCTATTTTATGGTTTGGCTTTAGTCCCATCCGTTCCCTAGTCCGATTCCGGCCCAAACTCGACCCGTTTGTAACATAAAACATGAACTTTTAAGGCTAAACGTTTAATACTAGATCTAGGGTTCATTTTAGACGAGCCGCACACGTTTGCAGGTGCATTATGTTTGTTTTAGCATCAAGTTTACATCTTTATGTTTCATTTACACCCTATCTATTTTCGTTCTAACTTTCAAGACTAAATGTTTATGAAAATGTAAACTTTAAGGTAAAAGACATACCTTTACGTGTTTTAAGGTTACGGTTTAGCTTGGTTATAAACTTTAGGTCTTGTATCTATCTTGTATTACGAAAATCTATAGCTAGGTGGCGCTAACGTAATTCTATTAGCGATTGTCAATTTATCCAAGTTGTTGCTTTTATTTATTTTTTTGTATACAAGTTTTGTGGCTTTTTATTACTATATACTTATATGCTCAAACTTATGAACTGCTCACCAACCTTTGTGTTGACAAACTTTATTTTATGAAATGTTACAGGTTTGACTTTTGTTGACTCGAGGACTTGATGAGAAACGTTACCAAGACTATTAGGGTATTAGTAAAACGAACAATATAAATGTTACTTGTATTAAATTTGTTTGTGTGAACGAGAGGTGTTGATTTTTGATTTATGAAATAAATGAGTTGATTAAATATTGTCACTTTAAATAGTGTCTTGTGTATTTGGGCAATCGGTTTCACCCCGGCATGTTCCGCAGCCTTTGGTTGGGGTGTGACAGATTGGTATCAGAGCCACAAGACTATAGGATAGGTGGTTAGACGTAACGACCTAGTATAGTCTTTACTTTAGGGTCCTTATACGTGCTGCATATACGTGTCTACCTTACTTGATTGTTCAATACACTTGTTTATTTATATACTTATTTATTTTATCAAATCATAAATATACACTTTAACAAATATACACTTTAACATCGTGAAAATTTCAAGTTCAAAATGTAAACTTTCCAAAGTATAGGGACTAAAATGGCCAAATTCCAAAGTTGAGGGTTTAAAAATGAAAATTTTGTTTCTTGACCCATAGCGGTACGCGCCGGATCAAAAGAAACACCCATCGTGGTACGCGATGGGGTGTCTGACAGCAAGACACGTGGCACACCGGTCGCCACGTGTCCCGACACGTGTCCACACGTGGCACGACGTCCGCCACGTGGCACACCGTCTGCCACGTGTCAACACGTGGCCGACCTACTGGGTGACTCGCCGGGGCTATGTCGCGGTACGCGACGGGTGCCCAGGGACCGGGCGCGGTACGCGATGGGACCCCCTTAGGTCCATGGGCTTTAAGGGATATACATACCCCCTTAAACCATCCTAAAACCCTAACTCTCATTTCCATCTTCCATAATCTCTACACACTCCAAACACACACCTACACCACCCTACCTACAGCCGCGAGAGAGAGAGAAGCGAGATCCAAGCCAAACAAACGTCGATTCTTGATAGATTTTCGTAATACAAGATAGATACAAGACTTAAAGTTTATAACCAAGCTAAACCGTAACCTTAAAACACATATTAAAGGTATGTCTTTTACCTTAAAGTTTACAATTTCATAAAAGTTTAGTCTTGAAAGTTAGAACGAAAATAGATCGGGTGTAAATGAAACGTAAAGATGTAAACTTGATGCTAAAACGAACATAATGGACCTGCAAACGTGTGCGACTCGTCTAAAAATGAACCCTAGATCTAGTATTAAACGTTTAGCCTTAAAAGTTCATGTTTTATGTTACAAACGGGTCGAGTTTGGGCCAGAATCGGACTAGGGAACGGCTGGGACTAAAGCCAAACCATAAAAGAGCAAATTAAGGATTTTAAAACGCATGTTTTGGTCGATAAACAAACCCGAACTGCAGCAGTGCGACAACTTCACCTGCAAGCAAGTTCGCTTGCACGCAAGTTCGCCTGTGGTTAACTTCGCTACGTACAAGTTCGCATGTGGTTAACTTCGTTGCATGCAAGTTCGCCTGTGGTTAACTTCGCTACGTACAAGTTCGCTTGTGGTTAACTTCGCTGCATACAAGTTCTCCACTGATAAGTTCGCCCCAGTTAAGTTCGTCTGCAGCTAAGCTCGTTTAAGTCAAGTCCGCTTACATTTATGCCCGCTTACAAATACAGGAGAGTTAAAATAATAATTTAAAATCCTAATGGAAAATACGTTAAAACGGCTAACGAAAATAAATTTTTTCCAAGCTGACCTGGCAGCTTAACCCCAGCCAGGGGCTTTGCCCCTTGAACCCCGCTAGGGGCTGCCGCCCCTAGAACCCCACTGCCAAGGGCGCTGCCCCCGGGCCCCCGTTCGTTGTGGGTTATATAAAGATAGAATTACGATATGAGTAGTAATAGTTAAGTGATACATGTAAATATGATACAGTTAGTCGTGCACAGCTCAAGCAAGGGATTACGATTAACGGTGAACGTAACCGCATTCAGGTGAGTTTCTAGCCCCACTTCCTTGTTATGTTTTCGGGGTTGTGTGCATACTCGATGTGATAGTTAATACACTTACCTTAAATGGTAAGTGTATGCCATGTATGATTTATGTGATATATATTATGCTATGATTGTGAATGAAAGCTTGTCGGTACGTGAACGATCTTCGGATATTGCACGTATTGACAAGGGAGGTATGTATACGAAAGATGAATGTGTATGATATATATATGTACAACATATGAGTATGTATGATTGATTAAAGAAAGTATATGTATGTTACGGGTATGCAAAGATAGAATGTACGAAGATGAAGAAGTAAGGGATCAGACCCTAATAATATCTGAGATAGAGAAGTCAAGAGGGATCAGACCCTACTAATATCTAAGATAGATAAGAAAGGGATCATACCCTAACAATATCTGAGATAGACAAGGGAAAGAAGGATCAGACCCTAATAATATCTAAGATAGAAAAGAAAGGGATCAGACCCTAATAATATCTGAGATGGAATGGACAGTAAACATAAAGTATGAAAGTAATAAAGTATGAATGTATGTATGAAATTAAATTAGTAAAGTAATTATTATGTATCTTCGGATGCACGATTGGAGGTAAGTGTATGTAATGTATGATGTATGATTAACTAGAATTCACTCAGCGTAGCTGACTTTTAGTATGCACGCAGGTGAGTAGAATGAGACAGCTGGCTTGAGCGGGGACACATGGCAGAAGAATAAGAGTCTGGCATCTGAAGACCTGTTATATTTTATAAGTTATGTTTTGATTTTAAAAAACAAGAGGAATGTTTTAAGACATGTTTATGATTTGATATGGGATGTTTTATGAAATATTTATATTCCACGTAAAGTTTAAGTAACTCTGATATTTAGAAATGTGTTTATGAGTAAATCCAACGTCCAAAGTATGGCACCGGTAACGGGGCCTTACATAAACGCATCCGCACCAACCAACTACTCTAAACGACCATCTAGTTAGGATTTAGGAAAAGTTAGTTTTAAATCTTACACTTAAACATCATTATTCCCAAAATCAATTAAAACCCAGATCCAATTAGCTCGATTAATACCTGATTCGAAATCGGAGAGGAGGAAAGGGGGTCGCCGGAGCCGATGGGCTTAGCCGGAGAGAGAGAGAGAGAGAGACGGAGTAAGAGAGAGAGACGGAGAGGGAGGGAGAATGAGTGTGTCGGATAGAGAGAGAGAGTGCGTCGGAGAGTGAGAGAGAGTGCAGCGAGAGGGAGAGAGATAGACGTGAGAGATAGAGTCGGAGCACCGGAGCTCCGATATTCTGGTCGCCGGAGAGCCGAGGGAGGGAAGGAGGACGGCAGGGGTGAGGGAAGGGGATTCGATGGTGGTGTGCTCGCCGGAAAAACGAGGGAGGTGGGTAGCCAGAAAATCGGCTAAGGTGGAGGGTTACCGGGCTTCTTGCCGGGAAATCGGGGTTCGCCGGAGGTCGATTCCGGTCGCCAGAAAACGGCGCCGGAAAAGATAAAAGATGAGAGAAAGAGATGGGCGGCTGGGTGGGTTAATATGTTAGGTTTAGGTGTTTATATATGTATGCATATTTTCACAAAAGGCCCTCCAAGTTTCAATCATTGTTCTAACGAGTTTAAAGGTTTGTAAAACTTATAACGACATTACGAAAAATCATTTTGAATTCCTTATGTTTTTCTTAGCGTCACTATAATATGACAAATATCGGTTTATCGATGATCGAGGTCTATAATAATATTATGTAATAATAAGGTAAGGCTCTAAAATGTTGAGTCGGTTTTACAAACTAAAAGTTTACTAAACGAATACCACTCGAGACTCAGATTTGACGAATGTCACATATATAGATGTATCGCATCACCTTTGGGCAGAAGTGGTACATTTAAATCATGTTTAAGCTAAACTAACACAACTTGTATTTAGACTTGAATGATATGTTAGATGTATCACATCACCTTTGGGAGAAGTGTACATCATCATTCATTCAAGTTAAGCTTTTTATATGTTTTGTAAAATTAATTAATATGTATGTTTATATTTTATATATTTACAAAACATTGATTTAGTTAACAGCAAACAAACTATTAGCGCGGAGCCCTGAAAAAATTTTTAGTGTACTGTTCACGGAAAAAAAATTTAGTCTCGGGAAATTAGTTTTCTGGTTTGATGAGTTTGGGTTTTAGTGTTTTCGAAAATTCAGTGTTCTCCGAAAACTGTTTTAAGCGTAAACACATACACCCATAAGTTGATGAACAGTTAATAATGTTTGATCTGAATTCTTAGAGATTATTTGTTTATCCAAGATTTGATTAGTTTCAAAGTAATTCCTTTATTAAGTTTACATAATTCGAAATATCTTGGTCTAAATCTTAATAAAAAATTTAGTAAAATATTATAACAATCCAGATCTTGAACCAGATTATATTGGGTTTTTGAAAAACTGTCATGAACACGAAGATCATTAATTTATCAGATTTCGAAATCCTTCAGTTTATATCATATACGATTTTTAAAACCGAAAAATTGTTAGGGTTTCTTATATTCGGATTTTAATAATGATAATAAAAATAAAACGAATTAATAAAAGAACCGAAAATTGTTAGGGTTTATCAGATTTTAGTCCATGTCTTCCGGTTTAGATCCTGAGTTAATGTAAGACATGAAGAACTGATTAATCAACATCGCTCTTGATACCACATGTTGATAAGATCTTCACATTGGTAATGGAAAACATGAATATTATGATAAACCTATGACTAAAACATACCTGTCATAACAAAGAGAGAAGCCCGGCTGGTGAGTCAGATCTAGACGACAAGGTTGTCAGCTTTGTCGAGTTCCCCTTTAGGATGCATATTAGTGATGGGGATTAGGGTTCTTGAGAAACCGAATAACATAGAGGGAGAGAGGGTGCCGAATTTTATGTCAAGTTTAGGGTTATGTTCAATGATGTTAATTAGTCTCTCCATATATTTATATACATCCAAGGGGAAACCCTTGATTAGCAAGAAAGGGTAATTTGGTCAATCAACAATTACATAGCTAATATAATTATAAGGTATAATTTAATATTTTGATCTGATTATTAGTGATGGCCATATATATATATATATATATATATATATATATATATATATATATATATATATATATATATATATATATATATATATATTCTTACAGTTTTTACTCCGCGTTAAGCCACTAAGCTTGCCATTCACGAATGCCTAAGTTCGAGCATTGAGACATAATTTCAACCCTTCATTTTTACTTCGCGTTAAGCCACTAAGTTTGTAGTGTGTGTGTGTGTATTATTATTTTAATAGAGTTTCTAAAGGTTAGATGTTGTAGATGCTCTTAATAAGCTCACATTGGACCGGTCTTGCTGTAAAAATCGGCCTACGCGGCCGAGTACTCGTCGTGTAATTCTCGACTAGACCGAGTACTTGTAACTTCCTAATTGACCGACTAAACAACACCCAACGACTTCTGCAACCATGCTGATTTGGACTCGCTCAAAACTCAAAATCAGCTCGTTCATGGTCATACCCGCAATGTGGTTTGATTATCACAAAGTTTACCTTTTCATATCAATACAAATATACAATCTAGTTTGGTTATATATTATATTATTAACTTAATATAGGATGAATATGAAATCGTTGGGCGAATATTCAAGTTTTACATAACGTAGAACTTAATTATGAATAAAAAATGACTAAATAATAACTAAGTATCCAATTTGTTCTATTTATATTTGGCATTCAATTAAAGCAAGCAATTATAGTATATAAAATAAAAAATCAGCCTGGTTTCGTGTAACTAGGCCTATAAAGGATGCTACAATTTTGAAAATAAAGTGGGCTTTTTCTTTAGCTATTTGTTAAAAGCATAAGTCTTTATTTCCTATATAGTTTTATGTATTATGTATTCTTGTTATAAATGTTGGATGCAACTTAGGGGTGTTTTCGGGTTTCAGCTTTTTTGGGTTTGGGTTAGTTCAGGTTGGCGTTTTTGGTTTTCAGGTTTAAATGTAAAATGAAAAAAAAATTGTTTTATTCACAAAATATCATGTTGCTACAAAACAAATATCATAAAAATTCAAACATTATATTATAATGTTCAAAGTCCAAAAAAAAAAACTATAAAACATAATATTTCAATTACCAAAGACTTAAAACCAAAACACATCTATAAAGAACAGATAATAAGTGTTCGGGTTTCAAGTTTCGGGTCAGGTTGTTCGGGTTTTTTTTAGAAAACATGACCGACAACCGACCCATTTAAGGTTCGGGTTGGTCAGGTTTTGGTTATTCATGCTTTGGTTTTTCGGATATTCTCGGGTGGCTTCGGGTCAAGTTCGGTATTCGGGTATAAAACTTGTACATTGGCTCAAGTTTACAAAGACAATCAACATCTCCAAACATAATATTTATGTTACTAACAACATATTACAACCTTATAACAGGATCATTCAACATAACTAACATAACCGAAAAACATCAAACCAACGTTACCTATTATTATAGCTCGGGATCTGCCCGCTTTTACTCATAAGTTCCAACATCGCCACCGCCTTCATCTTCCCTCGTTTCGTCCCATTTCGTGATATCTCCGACACATGCTCATACACCCCATACTGAAGCGCCACCACGAGGTTATTATTATTATTTGTACAAAGTCTCAAAAGGACCGAAGCCGCACTCCCTTCGCGCATAAACCTAACTAATGTTTAAATAAAACTAAGTCTGCCCAAGTTCTTTTTTCCCATCAGGATGTTCAGCTAGTAACAATAATATTGAAAGTGCCTCATCAACCATGTCTAACCCTTTGTTTTCCAAAATGTTTAGCAAATGTTTAATCGCGCCCGCTTCGATAGCTTTGGTTTTATTCGTTTGTAAAACGGTTAAGTGAAACAAGGCAGTGGCTGCGTCTTTTCTACCTCTTATCATGCCATCGGCTAATAATGCAACCAATGGTAGGATCCCGTTTAATGAGCCGATTAACGTTTTGTTTTCATCGAGCATTGATAAACTAAACAATGCGGCTGCGGAGTTTTCCTTGGCACCAGTCGTCCCGTGTTGTAATATTTCTATTATAGCGGGGATGGGTCCGTGGTCAGTTACTTGCTTTTTTATATTTTCGTCGATAGAAAGGTTTAAAAGTGCGGTGACCGCGTGCTCTTGGATTTTGTAATCCGGGTATGAAAGAAGGTGGACAAGTGGTGGAATGCCGTCTTTATCGGCTATTAAGACGCGGTTTTCAGGGGATTCGCGTGAGATCGTGCGGATTTTGGTGACGGCTTTCCGTTGTACCTCTAGTTCACTTGAAAATAGGTTTTGAATTAAGATGATTACTTTCTCACTGTGTGCTTTTTTAGGGGGGTGAGATGGGGCTTTTTTGGGGATTTGGTAGTTGTTGTCTATGCACCATTGTTGTATTAACTTGTGTAACGCGACGTTTGGGGCTAACGCGGTGTGGGTTAATGGGAGTCCGGTTTTTGGGCAGGTTCGGCGGTCGGAGTCTAGCCATTGCTGTATGCTTGCTCTCTCATATGTCTGAATTCAAAGATCAAATTTTATTATTAACACAAAAATTGGTTACAAAGTTTTAACTAAGGTGCATTGGTTTATCAAGTCAAATGTTTTTTTATTAAAAAAGAGAAAAAGTCAATGGTATTTTGTCAAACTTATATGTAAAAATGCCATTTTGGTGATTTTCCCTTATTATATATGCTTGATTGATAGTAAAATGTCTACATTTTTATACGTGTTTGTTTTAAAAAGCAATGTTTTCATGATCAAGATCGGTCATCATCGAATCACCGGTTGACAATATAGATAATTTAAAGATTAAAAGTATACATATAAAATTATAAATATATAATTTAAGAACTAAGACACTATATTGAACTACTTTGTTTTTTGATGTGGAATTGCAGTGTTAACAAAATATAAAGAATGGAATAAACAAAATATGGAGTCTAAAGTATTAAACGAGTCATTCAATAAGATTTCGAAATAATAATAAAAAAAAATGAAAATCCATTTAAAACAACCGGTTAGATTTTTTGGTTCAACTGGTCCGACCAATAATCGGCTCGTTCAAAAGTGCTCAATAGGACCGGTTATATGACCAGACCAGTTTATAAAGCCGGACGACACCATATAACGTATAAACATTAAAATTATGTAAATATAATTTAAAAATTAATACACTAGCTGGAACTACCATATTTTTTGGTGTGAATTTGTAGTGTTAACAAAATCCAAAAAGTACAATAAACAAAATATGGAGTCTGAAGTATTAAGCGCGTCAAATAAGATTTTAAAAAGAAAAAAAAAAGACATCTTTTTAGTAGTCCGGTTCACTGGTTTAACTGTTCCGACCCATAACTAGTTAGTTCAGCGGTGCTCAACTGGACTGGTTATATGCCCGGTCCAGTTCTGAAAAACAGTGTTTTAAAGTTAAATGGAGTACAAACGCATATGAACTTACCTTCCCAGTGGCAATAATAACAGGATCCCTCATTATCTCCAGCGTGATCGGGCACAAGAACTCAAACGGGATAGCGATTGAAGTGCATTTTTGCAGCGATCTATTAACCTCAAGAGTGTTTAATGACAATCTGTTTGCTAGCTTCTCAATGCTCTCGCATTCAGCGATCCGGTCACTGTCAAATGACAATACTGCCCTCATGTCCGAGGTTAGTTCCATGTCTTGATCGTCTATTCGTTGTTTGGCTCGCTTCAGTTGCATGCACATTAGCTCTAGCTGCAATAATTGGAAATTGTGTCATATATATGATCCTAAACACGGCACGAGTTTTTACAGGTTGACATAGACACAACTAACAAGCAGAGCCGAGCCTGAGCCTAAGCTTCACTAGGCTCAAGGTCGACTCGTTTAACTTCCAAGAGCTTTAGGTTGAGCTTGGCTCTTTTTGAGTTCTATTCTAAAGCTTGAGCTTGGCTTGATAATCATTTTGAGTTATTTTTTAAATGTTTTAATTATAGTTTTATAAATAGCATAATAATATGTATTATTCATCTTTTTTATCAAAATTTTATAAATAAAAATAATTATTATATAAATATATACTTAAAATATTTATAGAAATAATATGCTCATTTAGGCTCACAAGCCAAGTAGAGCTCGATAAGTGAAGCTCAGGCTAGGGCTAGTTTATTAGACAACCCTACTTTTAGGCCTAAGATAGGTTCAATTCAAGCTTTTGGTGAGCCGATCTCAAGTTGCTCACGAGTGGCTTGGCTTGTTAACACCATAGACACATTCTGTTCGACACAAACTTTTATTTTGTGTTATTTTTTTGGTATAAATAATTTAAAATAACAAATTTATAATCTAAAAAAATAATACAAGTACATGCAAAATAATTACTTTTACACTATAATAATTAATTTTCATTTCTCTTTTATATATTAAATTCTAGGACAAGGTACCCAATGTGTTTTAAGTTGTGACATAGAACACATTTTAGAAAATAAATGTAAAATTAAACGCGTTGGTCAACCCAAACAAGACATGTTTAGGTAAACGTATTCGTGGGTTTGACCCTTTAGACTAAACGCAACCCCAATTTCGGAAATATTATTTTAGGCATAAATTACCTGTTCTCTAACTTCTTTGGAAATTCCAATTTCGTCGTACGGAAATCCATTTATTGCTTAACTCAGTTTATCATAAACAGCATTGAATCTGGTGATCATTGCATCAGCCTCCAATACCTAAGTTAAAGGCACAAACAAAGAACATGTTCTTACAAATGTGTTCGTGGACGTGAATGTTTACGTATGTTTATGTTCGTTTATGTTTATTGGTTTATGCCTTGTTCATTAAAGGATTTTAATACTATAAATGACTTTTCTAATCTTATCAAATAGAATTAAGCAAAATTATTAACTGTAAAACAAAATATATATTTGATTAGTTTATATGTAAAACTAACACATGAATATGAATGTCAAAAGAAACACCAACACAAACTTGATATCAGGACCAAACCGTCGACATTGACTATTCTCGGTTAGGCAAAAATCAAATAAAACCTTGTTTTGTGTTCAATTTACCAATTTTGACCAAACTTTGACTTTAATTTGATCAATCTTGATTGAAAGTTTGGGATGATAATGGGTCGGGTTTAGGTTTTCCCAAACCCATACCCGGTTATTAAAGTCCGTCCCAAACCCGACGGGTTTTACTCGGGTAATTCCGTCGGGTTTCGGGTTTTTTCCATCGGGTTTCGGTTTCCTATCAGGTTTTGATAAAATACCCATCGGGTATACCCGACTCAAAACCCGTTCGGTTTATACTGGATTTTGACAAAATATAACTAATCGATTACAAAGATGGTTACCATAAAGATAAAATATCTCAAATATTAACATAAACAAGTTTCGACAAATAATATATTTGGAATATAGTACATATATATATATATATGTATATAATAAGCTATATCGGGTACATTGGGTATATAATCGGGTAAATGGGTCTATGTTATCGGGTATACTAGAAATCCCAAACCTGCTAAAAATTTTAAAACTAATCTCAAACCCGTCCCAAACCCTAATGGGTCGGGTATTACTCATCCCATTTATGTCGGGTTTTGGGTTTTCCTATCAGGATCGGGTTTCATTGTCATCCCTACTGAAAGTTGATCATTTAAAAAAAAAAAAATAATTTTGACCGAAATTTGACCCCTTATTCGCTGATTTTAGAGGCTGATTAGGTGAAATCGAATCAGTTATCCGTTTTTCGATCAATCCGCGCCTAATTGCAATTTTTACATCGTTGATTCTCGGTTAGCCAAGTTAGATAAAGCATTGTTCTGTGTTCATGTGTGTCCGTTAAGTGTTTACAAACAAGTTCATTTCCTTAATGAATAAACACGAACAAAAATTTTTGTTTGGTAAGTTGATTTACCAAATAGATTTTGCTTCCAGCTTGACAGGTTTTCAACAATTTTTTTGGACAAAATGAACGATTTCTTCAATTTACGCAGACACGAGATACAAATCTCCGGAATATGAGCATCGAGATCACGAAGCTCTTCCAACAACGGAAGCCAACGCCTCAACCGACGACCGAGGGTCTGGCTTTCTTTCCTCTGCGTCCCACGAAACTCTCCCATTGAATTCGCAACGTCTATGATCCCGATCAGTTCTTCGGCCAAATCTCTAACGATTCTGGCATTCGATAACACGTTCTCTTCGTCCATCGGTAACTCAATGATTCGGGTTCTGTCAGCATCCAACAGAAATCTTCATGATTTGGAACGAAACCTGGGTTTGATGTTTGATTTGGAGGTTGATATTGGTATGAGATTGAGATGATCAAGATTGATGAATACAGGAAAACCCTTGCTGGAAGGAAGTTGTATGGATTAATTTGGGAATAAGATTATATGAATCAAACATTAATTTGTGGTGGCTTCAATTATTTTTAATTTAAAAGTTCGTTACAACTAACCTATAACAATAAATACAAAGTATTTTATACTATTTCAAATCATGACATTTACTGCCCGGATAAAGGTGGGTTTGGGTTCGAATAAAAAACACAGTTCGATGTGTTTTGGGTTGGGACAGGGTCTGGGTCATAGTTGGTTGTTTTAAACAATTTGAAATAAAAAATCATAACTAAAAGAAAATTCAAATAACGGGCCAGAACGGGTTGGTTGCGCTCCCGATGTTGCGTTACGCATGAACCATCACCGGGTTGTATATTCAGTGACGGGCGGCGCGTCTGATGGCGCGTTACGGGTTGCACATCCGGTGCCGAATGCCCCGATCCCGCGTTACGCGACCCATAATGACTCGTTTGAAAAATAACACCAACTTATTCTGATTTGTTTGAAAAATAACACGTATCCATTCTGACCACTTTCATTAAAAAATGTTATATTAATTAACCCACTATAACTCGTTATGTGGAAAACAACCACCTATATCAACCCATTTTTGGACCGTTGTTGGGTCCACCCAATTAAGAAGAGGAAAATAGTTCAGTGCGACGGTTTGAAACTTTTTAATCCAAAACTTTTAGTTTTATGTCAGTTTTTTAAAAAGTAATAAATTTGGTTTATGAACATGCTACACATTTCAAAAGAAAAGAAAAACGAATTAAAGGTAAATTGCTAATTCCAAGTTTTAATTCGTGAACTGATCAAACGATCTGTATAAACCTCAAACTGGTCGAACTTTGTCGAGTTATGAGTTTCATGACAAAGGTTCAACACGATATGTTAGATCGTTAACTCGTTTTGAAACCGACAAGAATAACTTTTTGAATGTCTCCCACTAAAGAACTTCAAATGGTTTACCTCTTAATCGTGATGATTTGGTGATGGAGCGGTCTCTATTGGCAACCCAAACTATAGTTTGCTCTGACATTTAGTTATACCAGATACCCACGTATATGTTGCTGGAGCTTATGAGCTAAAAAAACCCAAGAGCAAAAGTTTCTCCATTAGAGACCAAAATATCCCCATCTTTTACGGGTCGAGTTAGTGTGATGGTGTCTATACACGTGCAAAACCGAAAACCAGAAATATTAGCACAAATATGATCAGGATCACTTTAATGACTTCTTAAAACACATGTTCAGTGTTTTTACGTTCCTAAACTACATACGTGTTTTGGCTTTAAAATTGACACAATTTTTTATATTTAAGACCCGAACCATAAAGCCTCGTCACTAGTTAAGACATCATATATTTTGAACCGCATTTTGACTCCTTGCTAAGCCATTAGGCCTACCAATCACCAAATATATGAGTTCAAGCCCTAAGACAGAGTTTCAACCGTCCATTATTAATTAGTTTGACGCTTTAAAGATTTGAACCCAGCACTAGCCCATGAGGAAAAACCCTTGAGGGAAAATCCTTAGCCACCAGAGACTAGTGATGAGGGGTAAACAATGGATAGTGGTCTAGGTTTTACTTCTCTCTTTTTCATAATGTAAATGCAAATGCCTCTTAAAAAATGAGAGAAATAAATAGAAATCAACACAACATAACATTTGCAAACTAGTAACCATTTTGATTGACTCCTCCCAAAGGTGGTTACATGCTAACAGTAACATTAGTTTCCTGCTCTCAAGTTCTAGAATCGGTTATTACAAAGAAAATAACTTAAAACTTAATTACAATGGATACCCTTACACGGTATTTATGATTTAAGGTAAATTGTTAGACACAATCATATCACGATACAATTCAAATTGTAACTATTTAGGACTCTAACCGATACCTCTTTGTAGCTTGTTCGAAATTAGCCAACAACATTCACCTCTAATTTCTAAATTGAACTAAGAAGGTCTTCAACTCCAAGAAAGTTCCCGCATTTCCTTAAAACTTGATACTCACGAGAGCTTTTGTTCAGATGTCAGCATGATACTTTATTTCTTTCAACACATTCCCGAATAAAAGGTTCTTAACAAGTGCAATTGCTGACGTATTGTCCACCATTTGCAATTGCTTCGACTATGGAAGACATGGTTCTTCATAAACACTCGATAATCAGGACTAGAAATTGCACAAGACAAGATTTGTGATAAAACTATATCATGACTCGTTCATGCTTTTATTTATATATAGCTTCAAACACGATTAAAAACTGAATACAAAAGGCCTATATATATTAAATCCATATTAGCTTAAATAATGCGAAATGAAAAGATTATAAACTAAAAGTTGAAAGCAATCATGAACTTACTAAAACACAAACTAATTCGACTCGTTAAAACAAGACCCATGAACTCAGGTCCATGACTCGACTTTAACCCATCAAGATTAGCCTACAAGTTCTAACCCAGGCTATTACATACATATTGTTCAAACTATTGGAAAAGCTACTTACAAACAACTTTATTCAAGATGTTCTGCAAACGTGACACACTATATGTTTTACATGCCATTTTATGGCTCAAGAAATTAGTTATAGGATACTATAAATTATCGGGCATGGAGGATGGTAATGGTCTCTTCATTGACAGAGCCAACACCACCACTTGCTGACGTAGATGGTAAATCCCTACCATAATTCAGTTGTCTAAAGATGAATGCTGGTTGATTTGGAGTAGGAAACATTGTTTCATGGTTACTCAACATAAAAGCTACGTCAGTCATTGTAGGTCGATCACTAGCCAATTCTTGAACACATAAGATCCCAACATGGATGCATAAAAGAACTTCACGAGCATCAAATGAATCCCCTAAAGATGAGTCGACTACCTTCAAAGCTTTATCTTGTTTCCACAAATCCCAAACCTTACAACAAGTTGATTATGATAAAGTTTATATGGTGGGTTGAATAATCAACATGGAAATATGTGATCAAAATGATTCATATACTTACATGCCCGATCAAATTAAGTGATTTCTCCTTATAGTAGCTGTTATTTTTCCTACCACTGATTATCTCCAAAACTAGAACTCCAAAGCTAAAAACATCAGATTTGATTGAAAAAAGACCTTCCATTGCATACTCCGGAGACATATAGCCACTAAAATATATTGTGTCAGCGTTAGATTAATGAAACAAATCAAAGTTGAGTTATAGAATGAAGAGATTCACATACTAAGTTCCAACAACTTTACGTGTTTTAGCTTCTTCGTCGTCCCCTCCAAATATTTTCGCTAATCCGAAATCAGAAATTTTAGGGTTAAAATCTGTATCTAGCAAAACATTGCTTGCTTTTAGATCCCTATGGATAATCCTTAGCCTAGAGCCGTGATGAAGATATAACAGTCCACGCATAATCCCCTGAATGATTTGAAACCGCTTCTTCCAATCTAAAAGAGATGCCCTTTCTGGGTCTATGATCAAACCATATCGTTAAAAATAAATCAGAGAGTGAAAACATTATTTCGAAATTGAAGTAGTTGAAGTTAAAGAACTTAGTTATAAGTTAGAGAACAAACCGAAGATAAAAGAATCCAAGCCTTTGTTTGGTAAGTATTCGTACACTAACATCTTTTCTTCCATATGGAAACAATATCCCAAAAGGCGGACTAGGTTTCTGTGTTGTAGTTTTGCTATCAACAATACTTCATTTTTAAATTCTTGCATCCCTTGACCTGAACCTTGCGATAATCTTTTGATAGCAATTTCTTGCCCATTTAGTAGCTTAGCCTGAGTAAATCATTTTTATTAGTTAACACCGGTTATATTTAACCAAAAAGGCCATGATAGTTATTAAGATTGAAAAGACACTACCTTATATACAGAGCCAAATCCACCTTCTCCAAGCTTGTTTAAAGGAGAAAAGTTATCAGTTGCTACAATTATTATGCTCAAATCAAATACATCTAAATCAACATTTTTTCCAATATCCTTCTCCATGTAAGACCCTTCCAAGGTTTTCAAATTATCCGTGAAATGGAACCCAACTTCACATTTGTTTCGATTGGCTGCATCAACCCATCAAGACGTAGTGAAAACTAGTATATTCATGCATCTATGTGAGTTTCATTATTTTCCTTGGAGCTTAACTCCAAACAAATAACAATGAAACTGTACTGAAAAAAAAAAACAACCCAAGCCAAATTCCAAACCCATAAAAACAAGTTTAGGCTTTTGTATACTACGGTTTGATCCCGATTTACTCATTTTTAGATGCACTAGCCCGTTTAACCCTTTCTTACATAGATAAAATAATAAATTTTGACATACCAATTTTCTTTTTCACATAACACCAAATGGAGATGCACAAGATAAACCCTACTGCAATCATTAGCATCCCAAATAACAGATATCGAACTGTATTCGATTTACTTGGCCTCTTCGATGAGTACTTGGCTGTAAGTTAATATCATGAAAGATTTTGACAACTACTTCCATATAATATCATCATACATTATGGTGCGATTACATATCCTTAACCACAACTATTTAATTCAAATCACGTTATGAAGTTCTTGTCATTATTAGTCAAAATCTATGTTTTAGCCTACTAGTCTGACGTGGCAAGCTTTAATTAGCCTAGAAAGGAAATGATTAGTAAGAAGTGGGCTAATTTCCAACGACTACATTTGAAAGTGGGTCATGCTATAGCTACACCATCCCCAATTGATTTCACACAGTCAAACGTTTTTTCACAAAACACTACAACCGGTTTGAATAAAAAAAAGTTAAACTTTGAAATCCAAACGGGGGCATTTGAACATCTAAACGGCCACCAAAGGAAGAAGAGGGGGGGGGGGGGGGTTCATACTTTGTAAATTATTGGTCAGAATAACTGTTTTGTTCAATATCCAGATGACCGTTCTCACTATAGATGATCAAACGTAATTCTTTTTTTGTTCAAAACAGCCGTCTAACCTCTATCTAGATGTTTGTTTTAAACGTTGTGAGATTACATGTTAGACGGGGTGTGTATACCTACCTCCTTTGAATATTTTGTGGTCAAAGTTAGACTCCTTTGGTAATTTTTCCTAAAAACAACGATCTATCACAAAACAAAATTTACAAATACATTGATGGCGTACCTAATTCATTGGCATCAACCCGAACATAAAATGACTGACCCTCATCTGTAAATGTCCTTATATCGTTCATGTCCCCATACTACGTAATACAACCTCCCTCCTCAGATGCTTTACTAATATCACCACTTGCATACCCCATGCAAGTGCAATTCCTCAAGCAAAACTCTTTACATTCTTCTAACCCCAAACTCATGTTTACACGTGCCATCGACGTGTCGGGTACCTTAACCTTGGCCAACTCAACGAACCCGTCTCCGGCCTTGCATATCTGCGTGCCAACCGTTCTCATACACCCTTTGGAACTGTCACCTATGCGCCAATCTTGTGGTGAATGTGGCTCGTATCCAGGTAGGCAGTCACACTCAAATGTGGCCGCTATATTCGGATCACAAATGCCAAAAGGGCCACAATGGTTATAACCGTCGCACTGGTCTTTTGGTGCCGACCAGAACCCAATCCACTTTCGATCTGCCGCGTTCCAAATTAGCCTATCTATGGTTCCAGATTCGGTAACGACAAATCTAGTAAAAATGGACGAGTTGCTCATCTGGAAAAACAACACCACCTCATCGTCATCGTTTATGTAAGTAGGATGAATGATAGGATCATTCACCATCAGGGGTATGCCACTGAATCCACGACCCGTCCATGAGCCGCCACGCCAAATTCTTGTCATATTTTTAACCAAGAACATTTGAGTTGACCCAACAAACTCCAATTTCCATGAACAGTCCCCCACACCAGGATTCCCGGTAGACTTCCAAGACGAAATCACCCTATTCAAACCAGTTTTCCTATCTAAACCGAGCTTCATACCAGGAAGATACGTATTAGAAGGATAATCAAGGCTTTGCCATGAGTAAATCTCTTTATTTGTGCCTTGAAACAACACAAAATTTCCCGAATCCAACAACCTAGCCGAATAATCATGACCATTCCCCACTCCGGAAACGTTGGTTGACCAAAACACAAAACTTTGATCTTTTTCTTGAAGGACGAGGTTCCCAGTTAGGTCAATGGATAGGATACCAGATGAGTTGGTGATCGGGTTGTCTCTATTGGCAACCCAAACTATAGTTTGCTCTAAAATCTTGTGATACCATATACCCATGTACCTGTCGCTGGAGTTTGCGGGGCTAAAAAATCCAAGAGCAAAAGTTTCTCCATTAGAGACCAAAAGATCCCCATCATTAACCGGCTGAGTGAGTGTGATTGTGTCAATGCAAGCGGAAAACCCGAAGCCTAGGAAGATTAACACAGATACTATAATTCCTCTTTCTTGAAACATTGATTCTAGTAGCTGTTTCTCACTTTTGTGTCTTTCTAATTATGTGTTTGCATTAATGTTGGTTTGTGTATGTCATAAATATAGCTTTCAGTTAAAACGTAATGTCCATAGGTCGATCATAAATATAGCTTTCAAATACCCTGGCCCAAATTAAATTACGCAAAAAATCAAAAACACATTCAATGCATAAAACCAAAAGTTCCCAAAATGAAGGATATTCAACTTACTTAAAAATGAAATCTAATTTCAGTGTGTGAATTGTGGCACAAAATGTGTTGCCACGTCTGCGTTTCATAATGAACTTACCCCTATATTACACACACACATTGTGGAAATGACATAAGCAGTTAGTGTTTTCTAAAAAATGTAGGAAGAAAGAAGGTTAAAACACACCATTTTCTTCTTTAACTAAAGCAACATGTCACAATTTGTAGCACACTATGCCTTTTCCACTAAAGTTAATCTCTCAACCCTTAACACACTAGATCTAATGGCCTAGATATATTCTTAGACTTTTTTGTTCTAACTCCACGGTTGTTGTTCCATGTTTTTGAGTTAAAAATATGTATTGTATATCTGTTTTTCTTTTTCTTTTTTTTATGTTATCTTAACAGCATGTAGTGTATACTGTATACATGTATTATAAATATCTCCTATATTAATATACATAGTTCACGAAGTTAAATATATATATATATAGCTAAACTCCTTCAAAGAAAATTCTATTCACATGCTAAGATTTTGAGGGTAAAGTTAAAATACGAAGGACAATAAAAATGAGAAGAGTGAGAAAGAATTCAGTCAATTGATTATAGATTTGAATGACTGAGATTAGTTTAATAAATAAATATTGATGGAAAGGGCATAAAGGTAATAACACACCTTTGTTGACCTTCTCTCTCCACATGCAAGACACATGCCAATTCCCCCTATCATTTTAAAATGTCAATATCTTTTTCATACGATATTATTTTTTTCAAAAAAAGTCAACATAATAATAAGCGTTTTTTTATCTTTAATATGAGTATCATATTGTTATACAAAAATAAACAAAATTAATGGGTTTTTTAATTGTGTTTTTTTGTTGTTCATTGTGTCATTGTGTAATATATTGTTTTCATTGTGTTTTGCATTTCAAGTCATTGTGTTATATATATTCACCATTGTGTCTTACGTTTTAGGCCATTGTGTTATACGTATTCACCATTGTGTCTTACGTTTTAGGTCATTGTGTTATACGTATTCACCATTGTGTTTTACGTTTTAAATTATTGTGTAACATGTATTAATCATTGTGTTTTATGTATTAGATAATTTGTTGTTATTTGATCATTATTTTTACATATTATTATTACACAATGGTGTTATTAGTATTTAAAAAAACATAATGATGAGTTGAAAGACACAATGACGAAAAAACACAATGACGAAAAAAGACACAATGATAAGCGAAAAGACACAATGGTGTGCGAAAAGACACAATAGCGAAAAAAGACACAATCGTGTACGAAAAGACACAATGGTGTGCGAAAAGACACAATGACGAAAAGAGACACAATGATAAACGAAAAGACACAATGGTGTGCGAAAAGACACAATGACGAAAAAAGACACAATGATAAGCGAAAAGACACAATGGTGTGCGAAAGACATAATGGTGTGTGAAAATACACAATGACGAAAAAAAGATACAATTACAAGCGAAAAGACACAATGGTGTGCGAAAAGACACAATGACGAAAAAAAACAAAACACAATGACAAGCGAAAAGACACAATGGTATGCAAAAAGACACAATGACGAAAAAAACACAATGATAAACGAAAAGACACAATGGTGTGCGAAAAGACACAATGACGAAAAAAGACACAATTATAAGAAAAAAGACACAATGATGTGCGAAAAGACACAATGACGAAAAAAGACACAATGATAAGCGAAAATACCTAATGGTGTGTGAAAAGACACATTGACAAAAAAAAGACACAATGATAAGCGAAAAGACACAATGGTGTGCGAAAAAACACAATGACGTGATTTTTGTTTTAAGTTTTATATAACAAAAATAATACTCATATTAAAGATAAAAAACGCTTGTTATTATGATGAATTTTTTTTTAAAAAAAATATCATACGAAAAAGTTATAAACGTTCTAAATGATGGGAGTATTAACATGTGCCTTGCATGTTAAGAGAGAAAATGTGTACAATTACCTTTATATCCTTTTTCCTTTGGTCCCCCACTTGACACATGTCAATTATTTATGGCTTCTCACCCTTCTCTTTTTTATTACCCTTTGTAGAATAACTTGATTCAAGATTTTGAACCTTGGTATTCACTTCCAAAAACAAATAAATGTCTTAGCATCCAACCAAAACTGGAATGACAGTTAAAATACTTAGAATCAAGAAATGAAACGTATATATATATCTTCGTCATAAATTGGTAGATACCCTTGAAATTATGGAGAGGTCCAATTCTTGTTGAGTGTCATGTCACCAATATTATTAATTAAGACTAAGATTATTAACCGCCTATTAATATGGATAGCCATCCTTATTGCTCATACTAGATATTTTCTCTACTCCATAAATTCTAATTCTTGTTGAGTGTCACCGTCAACGTTATTAAGACCATATAAAGTGGTCCAATTCTTGTCGAGTGATGTCAGTCTATCACCAATGTTGCCAAACATTTTAAAGAACCTTCCAAACTAAAAATTTCGATACTTTTTAAAAGCTATACCTTTACCTAGATGTGGCAATTTGTATGGGTTGGGTTGGATTGTGGTGATGGGTCAGGATGGGTATAGGTTAGGATGAATATTTTTAAACAAAGGTTAGGATGGATAAATGTCAAGATGGGTTAACTTAATCCATCATGACCCATGTATAAGTTAAGATACAAAGGGTTTCAAAACCCCTCAAAATATTAAAAAAAAAATAAAAAAAATAATAACTCAAAATATAAATAAAAAATGGAAAACGTAAAACAACTAAAATGTTTCACCCGTCATCTTGGCTCATTAAAAAAAACCCCGAGAAATTTCGGTTTAGCTTTAAGGTTTAGTTTAGCTCTTAGGTTCGGTCTTTTCAGTTACTTTGTTTTGTTTTGGTCGGTTTTTATTTTTCATTTCAGTTTAGGTTCGGTTAAATTATTTCATTTTGGTCGGTTTTTTTTTTTTGTTTCAGTGTTGTTTCGTTTTAGTTAGTTTTTTCGTTTCATTTCGTTTTTTTTGTTTCGTTTTGTTTTGTTTAGGTCAGCTACGTTTAAGCTTTTTTGTTTCGTTTTGGTAAGCTTTTCGGTAGTACTTCACTTTTTTTGTTTCGTTTTGGTCAGTTTTCCGGTTTCATATCTCGGTTTTTTTTTATCGTTTTGGTCGTTTTTCTATTTCCTTTCAGTTTGGTTTCAGTTTTTTTGTTTCGTTTTGGTCGGTTCAGTGTTTTTGATTCGTTTTGGTCAGCTTTTCGATTGCATTTAACTTTTTTTTTTGTTTCCTTTTGGTCAGTTTTTCAGTTTCATTTCGGTTTTATTGTTTCGTTTTGGTCGTTTTTCTATTTCGGTTCAGTTTCGTTTCGTTTTTTTTGTTTCGTTTTGGTCAGCTTTTTGGTCTCATATCGTTTTTTTTGTTTCGTTTTGTTCAGCTTTTCAGTTTCATATCGATTTTTTGTTTCGTTTTAGTCGTTTTTCTATTTCGATTCAGTTTCGTTTCGGTTTTTTTTGTTTCGTTTTGGTCGATTCGGTGTTTTTGTTTAGTTTTGCTCAGCTTTTCGGTTGCATTTCGTTTTGGTCAGTTTTTTGGTTTCATTTCGGTTTTTTGGTTTCGTTTTGGTCATTTTTCTATTTCGGTTCAGTTTCATTTTGGTTTTATTTTTGTTTCGTTTTTGTCAGTTTGGGGTTTTTGTTTCGTTTTGGTCGTTTTTTTGTGTTTCGGATGAGTTTTGTTTTGCACGTGATAGTTTGGGTATTTTGAATTAGATAAATTTTGGATAACTTGGGTATTTTGTTTTGACCCATTTTAACCTATAAATGAATCTCATTTGTATATTTCCAACCCATCCTGACCTCCTTGAAGAATTTTTTTGATCCATCGTGACCCATTTAACTTTTAAAGTTTATCCATCTTGACCCAAAACAGCCCATTTGGTTGAGTTTGCCACCCTTACGGCTTTACCAGTTGAACCTTTTATGGGCATTCACAATTTATTCTCTAACAAAATCACTAAATTTACACCCGCATTCTATTATCTAAAATAGATATATAGTTTAGAAAAGTTAAAACTCATACAAAGCGTTTGGTATACAGGAATGGAGGATGGAATGGAATGATCCATTGTGAGGGAATGAAAAATAGTGTGTTTGGTTGACCAAAGGAATGGAATAACCCATTACCTAGTCCATTCCGTTCCCTCTAAAATACCCTAATTTCATTCCATCTATACCCCATGTTTTTTTTTTCATTCCATTCCCTCGTTCACCCTACATAACCTCCACCACCCTCCTAACACCACCACCACCCAACAACAACACCCACCACCGCCACCAACTGCCGCCGCCGCTGCCACCCAGCCACCACCATCGCCGTCCCACCACCGCCACCAACCATTGCCATTGGTGGCAGCCACTCAGCACCGCCAGCCGCCCGCCGCATATATCAACCATCACCCCACCATCACACATGCCGCCCACCGTCACCGCTGCACACCACCGTCGTCACTACCACCAGTCACCACCATCGGCGTCCTCCGCCACCACCACCCACCTCCACAAACCATCGCCATCAGTGCCAGCCACCCACTACTTCCAGCCACCCGCCGCATCCATCAATCATCGCCCCACCATCACACATGCCGCCCATCGTAATCGTTGCCCACCACCACCTCCACTGTTAACCCCACCACCACCTTCACCGTTACCCGCCACCGCTCCCACCACCACCACCACTCACTACCATTTTAATTTTATTATTTTTATTTTTTCTTACCTACTAACAATACAAAGTAATGATTCATTTCATTCCATGTGGTAACCAAACGTTTCATTGGAATGGTAATAACCCATTCCATTCCTTTGTCCATTCCATTACCACGTCCATTCCATTCCATCGTCCATTCCATTACCCCATACCAACCAGACCCTACAGTGGCAGAATAATAACTTTACAGTAGGAGGTTTATAATTAGAAAGATATCACATTTGTTTTAGCTAAACTGAAACCAAAACCAAAATGAAATAATCCACTCAAACTAATAAATGATAGCTTATTTTGATTTTTTTGAAAACCGAAATAATTCGGTGTTGATTATGTCTCGCTGTAACATCCCAAAATTTCAAGTAATAATATTTTATATTATAAATCGAGTTTTCTTGATTTGGTAAGGAAGTAATAAAATATTAAAAGGAAGTAATAAAATATTAAAAGAAAGATAAGTAAGTTAATTAGATGGATTAATTATGGACTAAAAAGGAAAGATGAGCCTTAGGTCCATAGGCTTAAGGGAGTATAAATACCCCCTTAAACCCTAAATCTTTCCATTTCCATCCAACTTATCCATCTTATTCTCTCTACACCCTAAAAACACACACTCAACCTTTCCAATTTCGGCCGCAAGCTAGAGCAAGAAAACCGAGATAAAAAATCAAACCTTTTATTGATAGATCTTTGGGATACAAGCTAGATACAATCATAACAAGCTAGCCGTGACCTAATAACCATATAAAGGTATGTTCTTTACGTTTAAAGGTTACATTTTTATGAACGTTTTGCCATGAAACTTAACCCTAGAGTAGATCGGGTCTAGATACATCATAAAAATGCAAACTTGGAGATTAAAATGAACCTAATAGTCTTATGATAGTATACGGCTCAAAGATGAACCCTAGATATAGCCTAGAACGTTTTAAACCTATAAAGGTCTAAGATTTATGCCTAAACCGGGATAGATCTTGAAGCCGTGATAGTAATGGGGGTAAACGGGTATGAATGATGATGATAAAGGATTAAGAGTTCATGATTTGAACCTTAGAACAAGTAAACTGGGCAAGGCAGAAACCTAGAAATGGAACGATGAGCTGAACTGGGTGTTCTCGGCCAATTTTGAGAATCCTTGGTCAAACCATGTGGTTCTCGGTCAAACATGAAGTCACCAAGAGTTCTCGGTCAGTGTTCTCGGTGAACACGTGTTCTCGGTCAAGTTCTCGGCCGAAAACACGGGTTCTCGGTTAAGTATGGATCTCGGCCAAATATGAGAAGCTCTCGGTCAACCTAAAGGTTCTCTGTCTTGGGTTCTCGGCCACCCAGTTTGGGCCTGAACCCACCTGAACCCAGATGCTGTAATGGGCTGTTGGGCCTGACTTAGCTCAGTCCACAACTTAAGCCCATGTTCTGTTTGAAACAAACAAGCCCAATATCTTAAGATAAATAACAAGCCTAACATAGAAAATGATTTAAAATGTTAACGGAAAATGTGTCAAGGTAGTTATTGAAAATTAAATTTTTCCAAGCTAACCTGGCATCTTAACCCCATCCAGGGGCTCTGCCCCTTGGACCCCGCTAGGGGATGCCGCCCCTAGAACCCCGCTGCCAAGGGCGCTGCCCCCCGGACCCTCGTTCGTTGTGGGTTATATAAAGATAGAAATACGATACGAGTAGTAATAGTCAATTGATACATGTAAATATTATACAGTTAGCCATGCACAGCTCAAGAAGGGAATAACTATAAACGGTGAACGTAATCGCATTCAGGTGAGTTTCTAGCCCCATTTTCCTTGTTATTTTTTCGGGGCTGTGTGCATACTTGATGTATTAGTTAATACACTTACCTTAAATGGTAAGTGTATGCCATGTATGATTTATATGTTATTTATGTATATCTTGAATGTGAATGTAAGTTTGTCGGTACGTGAACGATCTTCGAATATTGCACGTATTGACAAGAGAGGTATGTGTATGATAGTCGAATGTGTATGATAGAATATATGTGCAACATATGAATATGCATGAATGATTAAAGAAAGTATATGTATGTTATGGGTATGTAAAGATAGTATGCTCGAAGATGAAGAAGTAAGGGATCAGACCCTAATAATATCTGAGATAGAGAAAAAAGGGATCAGACCCTAATAATATATGAGATAGAGAAGTAAAAAGGGACCAGACCCTAATAATATTTGAGATAGACAAGAAAGGGATCAGACCCTAATAATATATGAGATAGACCAAGGAAAGAGCGACCAGACCCTAATAATATCTGAGATAGACAAAGGAAAGAGGGATCAGACCCTAATAATATCTGAGACTGAATGAACAGTAATTATATAGTATAAGAGTAATAAAGTATGAACGTATGTATGAAATTATGTAACGAAAGTAAGTTAGTAAAATAATTATTATGTATCTTCGGATGCATGATTTAAGGTAAGTGTATGTATTGTATGATATATGGTTACTAGAACTTACTCAGCGTAGCTGACTTTTAGTACGCACGCATGTGAGTAGGATGCGACAGCTGACGTGAGTGGGACACATGGCAGAAGAATAAAAGCCTGGCATCTGAAGGCCTGCTATGTTTTATATAAGTTATGTTTTGGTTTTGAAAGACAAGAAAGATGTTTTAAGACATGTTTATGATTCGATATGTAATATTTTATGAAAGATTTGTATTCCGCGCAAAGTTTTTATTAATTCTGATAAATAGAATTATGTTGATGAATAAATCCAACGTCCAAATGTGAGGCACCGGTAACGGGGCCTTACAAGTTGGTATCAGAGCAAAGTTCGAGAGATTTAAGAATCCTACATGCTTAGACTCGAACAGAGAATGAGATTAAATTAAGAAAGGAAAGAGGATGCCAGTTCAAGAATGCCATGTGTCGCTCAAGCAAGCTCAGTAAAGGTAAGACGTATGATTAAATGTTAAATGATAAAGAAAGGATATGTGAACGAAGGGATAGGATTAATTGATTGTCTTGATTGACTAACTGTTTAAAGTAGAACCAGCACAAATAGACTCACAAAGGGGAGTGTATAGGACACGGAAAGTAAAGTGATCAGCTAATCACTGCTGGCCATTGTTATTACCTGTTAGCCTTACTATCCTTGTAATAGATAGTTCCTTACGTGATGACGTTTGTGTTTTCCCTTTTAGAATACGATGGCTAGAACGGGAGGAAATGTGGGAGCGGGAGGTCGCACTGGACGAAGTGGCATGCCTCGTCGTGCCCAGCAACCTTCGGTTGAGACAGCTTCCAACACCAGAGATGAAGGGAGTGCGGCTGGAGAAGGTCCGGTCAACAACGAAGGGGTTCAACTGGATCCCGCAATTCAGGCAGCTATTGTTCAAGCAATAGCCATTGCAGTGAAGAATATTACTCCGGGAGGGTCTGCTGGAAGCCGTGAAAGAACTACTGGAGGGGCAGGTGGTGATGGTAGGAGAGATGAAGAAGAAGAGAGGGAGGCCTCGAGTGGGGTCAATTCTGTGAAAGCCGGTGACAAAAAAAGAGGCCG
Organism: Bidens hawaiensis; assembly: GCF_021521415.1. Taxonomy (NCBI): domain Eukaryota; kingdom Viridiplantae; phylum Streptophyta; class Magnoliopsida; order Asterales; family Asteraceae; genus Bidens; species Bidens hawaiensis. The sequence continues at coordinate 39,395 of NW_027495538.1, read as the reverse complement.
AGGATGGTGCAATTATAAGTCCTTCAAAGGATGTGACCGGCCAAAGCTGACTGGTTTGGGTGATGCAATCTCTACTCTTCAGTGGATGACCGCCATGGATAAAATTATCCGAATTAGCGAGTGTCGTCCTGACCAAGCTGTCGGTTACGCCACCCAATCATTTGGTGATGAGGCGATGTATTGGTGGGAATCGGTTGAGCAAAGAAAGAGCCCGGAGGAAATCAAGGCTTTGAAGTGGGAGGATCTGAAGGAACTTGTTATGAAGAAATTCTGTGCTAACGCCGAGGTTGAGAGGGCGGAGATGAAGTTCCTGAATTTGAAGGCTGGAACAATGACACATCGTGAGTATACCACCGAGTTCAACCGAATGTCTAGGTTGGTACCCGATATGGTCAACACTGAGGCTAAGAGAAGGGGATTGCCACAGAAAGTCCGCACGCTAGTCAGGATGAGTAAACCTGCTACCTTTGACTCTGCTGTCGAACTCGCAGAGATGGTTTATGCAGACCTGGCTGCAGATGATGTTGTGGTGGGAGAAGAAAAGAAGGATAAGAAGTGGGTTGCTCCTGTTAAATGACCCGGTACTCAGTTGTGGAACTCCAAGGATAAGAAGCAAAAATTGTGGGAGAAGAGATCGTGCAAGACATGTGGAAAGATGCATGGGGGTGAGTGTAAGTGGGGTAAAGGATCAGATGTTTGCTATAAGTGTGGTAAGGCTCATGATGGGGAATGTAGGCTGGGATCGAATGCCTGTTATAAGTGTGGAAAGGTGGGGCATTATGCTCCCGACTGTACTGTAAAACCCGCATGTTACAGGTGCGGTAAGCCGTGACATTTTGCTAAGGAATGCACTGATGGTGGTGCCGGAGGAAGTGGAAAGAAGGATGCTGAACCAACAAGGCCAAAGACTAGAGCCTACATGCTGACTCAAGAACAAGCCAATCAGATTCCAGAAGCGAGTCTGTTCATGCTGAGCATCTGAGAGAGGTATTGGAGACTCTGAAGAAAAGAAGTTGTACGCTAAGTTATCAAAATGTGCGTTCTGGTTACGAGAAGTGCAATTTTTAGGTCACGTGATTAATCCTGAAGGGATTACCGTGGACCCAGCTAAGATTGAAGCGATAACAAATTGGAAGACTCCGCAGAATCCGACTGATATACGAAGCTTCCTAGGGTTAGCTGGCTACTATAGGAGATTCATCGAAGGTTTCTCCAAGATAGCCGCACCATTGACCGGTATGAACCAAAAGTCGATAGTATTCAGTTGGGGTAAGTTTCAAGAAGAAGCTTTTCAGGAGTTAAAGAAGAGACTCACGCAAGCTCCAATCCTTTCTTTACCCGATGGTGACGAGGACCTTGTTGTTTGTACCGATGCTTCGCATCGTGGGTTAGGTTGCGTGTTGATGCAACGAGGAAAAGTAATAGCTTACGCGTCTAGACAGTTGAAAGTTCATGAGAGTACTTACCCGACGTATGATTTGGAGCTAGCAGCAGTAGTGCACGCTCTTAAGATTTGGAGACGTTATCTGTATGGTACTAAGTGTACCATCTATACAGATCATAAAAGCTTAAAGTACTTCTTCGAGCAGAAAGAGTTGAACATGAGACAGAGAAGATGGTTAGAGTTGATAAAGGATTACGACTGCGATATTAAATACTATCCTGGTAAAGCTAATGTGGTAGCTGACACGCTAAGTCGTAAGAATGAGGAAGTCATTGCAACAGTGAAGTCGTACCAGTTGATTATGAATTCGAGTCTTTTTGAATAGATCATCAAAGTACAGTCAGAAGTGTTAGTAGATGAAGGATTAGTTAAGAAAGAGAGAGTTTACGGCCAGCAAGGTGAGTTGATGGAAAACACTCATGGCGTTAAGACTAGATTTGACCGCAAGTGGATCCCACGCCATGGAGATCTTAGAGGTCGAATCTTAGATGAAGCTCATAAGTCAAGATACTCGATTCATCCTGGAGCTACAAAGATGTACCAAGATTTGAAAAGAGACTACTGGTGGCCAGGAATGAAGAATGACGTGGTGAATTATTTTAGTAAGTGCTTAACTTGTTTACAAGTCAAAGTCGAACATCAGAAGAAGCCTTATGGGAAGATGCAACCTTTAGTGATACCTGAATGGAAATGGGAACACATCACCCTGGATTTCATAACTAAGCTACCCCGTACAGCAAAACACCATGATACCATTTGGGTGATAGTGGACCGTTTGACCAAAAGTTCTCACTTTCTGCCTATACGAGAGGCCATCTCGTCAGAGACGTTAGCAAGTTTGTTCATTAAAGAGGTAGTAACTAAGCATGGAGTACCGTTATGGATCGTGTCTGATAGAGATACTCGGTTTACTTCGAGGTTTTGTAAGAAGTTCCATGAAGCTATGGGAACGAGATTAAATAGCAGTACAGCGTATCATCCTTAAACCGATGGCAGTCTGAAAAGACAATCCAAACCCTTGAGGATATGCTACGTGCTTGTGTTTTAGACTTTGGGGGAAGTTGGGATGATCACCTGCATCTGGCAGAGTTCTCCTATAACAACAGTTACCATTCAAGTATTGGTATGCCACCATTTGAGATGCTTTATGGAAGACGATATAGGACTCCCGTGTGTTGGGGAGAGATTGGCCTGAAAGAAATGGGATGTCCGGAAGTGGTTCAAGAGACATCTTTCAAAGTTTGATCAGATTAAGGATAGAATGAAAGCTACTCAAGACAGACAGAAGTTGTATGCTGATAAGCGGTGACGACCAATCGAGTTTAACGTTGGTGACAATGTGATGCTCAAGGTCTCGCCTTGGAAGGGGATCATTCGCTTTTGAAAGAGGGGAAAGTTGAGTCCGAGATACATTGGACCGTTTAAGATCGTGGATCGTGTAGGAGAAGTGGCCTATAAGCTGAATTTGCCGAAAGAGTTAGAAGGAATTCATTCAACCTTCCATGTTTCTCATCTGAGAAAATGTCTGGCTGATGACACATCGCACGTGCCATTGATGGACATTGAGGTTGATGAACAATTGAACTATATTGAGCAACCAATAGAGATCGTTGATCGAAAAGAGAAGCAGCTTCGTCATAAGGTTATACCCTTAGTGAAAGTGATATGGAAGCATCGCAAGGGATCGGATGCCATTTGGGAAGTCGAGGAAGAGATGCGCAAGTTTTACCCTAGTCAGTTTAAGTAATAGTTAGGTTTCGGGGACGAAACCTCTTTAAGGAGGGAAGACTTGTAACATCCAAAAATTTCAAGTAATAATATTTTATATTATTAATCGAGTTTTCTTGATTTGGCAAGGAAGTAATAAAATATTAAAAGGAAGTAATAAAATATTAAAAGGAAGATAAGTAAGTTAATTAGATGGATTAATTATGGACTAAAAAGGAAAGATGGGCCTTAGGTCCATGGGTTTAAGGGAGTATAAATACCTCCTTAAACCCTAAATCTTTCCATTTCCATACAACTTATCCATCTTATTCTCTCTACACCCTAAAAACACACACCCAACCTTTCCAATTTCGACCGCAAGCTAGGGCAAGAAAACCGAGATAAAAAATCAAACCTTTTTTTTGATAGATCTTTGGGATATAAGCTAGATACAATCATAACAAGCTAGCCGTGACCTAATAACCATATAAAGGTATGTTCTTTACGTTTAAAGGTTACATTTTTTTGAACGTTTTTGCCATGAAACTTAACCCTAGAGTAGATCGGGTCTAGATACATCATAAAAATGCAAACTTGGAGATTAAAATGAACCTAATGGTCTTATGATAGTATACGGCTCATAAAAATGCTTAACCCGAGCCAGGGGCTCTGCCCCTTGGACCCCGCTAGGGGCTGCCGCCCCTAGAACCCCCGCTGCCAGGGGCGCCGCCCCCGGACCCCCGTTCGTTGTGGGTTATTGATGTGAGGTCGAAGACACACTCAAAAATAAGCCGAATACAACTAGTTAGATAGCAGTAAGCAGGTGTCGAACACAGGGAGTTTGTGGAAGATATGTTACTAAGTAGCTTTATAATTAAACTATATTAAACAAAACGCAAAAAGTAAATTCAAAGATTTGGTTGTTTGGTTTTGATAACAGAAAAAAACTAAAGCAATAAACGAGTTTTAATCAATATGCGAAAATATGCCTTCCCTCGGTTTCAGGTTTCTATGAATGTTACGGTTAATGTTTAACTGAGATAAACAATAGGTAAAGTTCGTGTTTATGTAAACAAATGCGATAAATGAATATCAAGTACTTGGATTATACAACGCAAGGTGATCAATCAAAAACCAAATAGTTTATCTAACCCTAAATCCCTCCTGATTAATCTCGATTACTTAAAGAACCAAGAACTGACGGTTTAGAACAAAAAATCGAAAAACTAATAATCTATCAATCAATACATCAACACCATAATAATTTAATCAATATGATCAAACTAATATCTCAGAAATTGTCTAAACATTCAACCAAACAAACATAAGAAACCTTACAATCCGAGGGAAAACATAAAGGAATTTAGCCGAGCATGATTCAGTTTGTCATCCCTTCGATTATGATTGTCATACAAATTGAAAACAAGTGTTTTATGATTAACACACTCACAATTGATCAAGAAGCTCTCAAAATCGCCCTAGGGTCGTCCTTAGATGAAAAGATGTGATAAAAGATATGAAAAGCCGTCCAAAAATACATGTTATATGGCAGTTACAACTTGCAGCGAGGTGTCCACCGTAAGCTACGGTGGCTTTATAAAACCTACGGTGGCCATAAACTGCCTTACGGCATTCTCCAGCCCCCACCGTAGCTTACGGTGGGTACCGTAAACTACGGTGGTCTTCACCACCAATTTCATTTTCTTGTTTTTGCCATAACTTCCTCGTTCTAAGTCCGTTTTCTTCACCGTTTTCGCTCACGCTCTCGTAATTCCATCTTCTATCTTCTCATACCTGCCATTATACGAGTAAACGTAGTTATCTAATTCAACAATATAAACATATTAAACGCGTGAATATTAACGAACTTAAACCACTTAAGGGTTGTCCCATGGACCACTCGTCAAATTCCCACACTTACTCGTTGCTTGCCCTAAAGCAACACCTCAAACAACAATTTTCTATTACATTCAACTTGTATCCACCAATCTTACCACAAATCCGGTTCAGTTACGGTCCCAAATCATACCCTATTCCCTTATTTTATCGGGTGCACTAGTTCACTTGATGTTCCATTTAAAACGAAGATTTCTAACCAAACCTAACATGCTTTCGGTTTTTTACCTATACATAACACACATTTACACATTAAATTTTCCTTGGTGATCATCCATACATTTCATATTTAATCAATTCTCCTCGCATACGCTTGTATAATCATCAAATCTCCACCTATGTAAATGTATTTGACATGAATACAAATCAATATGGTCTTAAACTGGTTGTAATGGTGCCAAGTTTAAGGGTATGGAAGGGAATATTGAAAGTAGATCAAGCGATCCGATCCGACTTATTACAAACAAACTAAGTAAATAATAAAATAAACAACTACAAACATCACTAACTTCTCTTTTTTTTTCTTTCCTTTTTTTTTTCACTCAATAAATAATACTTTGAACTATGCATACATAAACATTGCAACTCTAATACAAACCTTTTTTTTTTCTAACTATTATAATACTTGAACATTACATGCTAGCATGATAAACATAATGCTTCACGACTCTAACTGATAAATACTAAAACAATTACAAAGAAACCTATTAAGTCGGATCGTTTCGCAAAATAATACCGGGGTTGATCAAATAAAAGAATAGGCACAATAAGGTTTTCGAAAGGAACCAACCCCCGACCCTCACATAACCATCCTCATATGTATAATGTATGAGGCCCCAACCCCCCAAATCCCACACTCTCGCTCATCCAGACGAGGCTTAACCTAAGTGCCTCCATCATCTTTGCACTCATGCCAAGCTAAGATCTCAAAATGCACTAATTGTACAAGTTCTATCGGAGAATATCAACCATCTCACCAACCAATACTTTCAATTTTCAAGTGTAACGAACGTGTTATGCAAGTTATTACACCGAAAGCATGCTAACCTTGATTAGAAAACTACATAATATCTTTTTTTTAAAAACAACTAGGCACATGTTATTTAGGGAATTGTGACCATGAAAAGGGACCAAAACTTCACCCCGCCATCTTACCACTTTCCGGTTTCATTAAAACATTTTTTTAATTTTTTTCTGATTTTTTAATTTTTTTCTTTTTTTTCGAAATTTTTCAAAACAAACGAAAATTTCTTCATCCCCACACTTGGGATACATTGTCCCCAACGTACAGTTTTGAGAAAAATAAAACAAACTACTTAAAATAAAACGCAACCCTCTTTTCAACACAACCCATACTACTTAATCAAAAGTATTTTGTCCTTCACCCATCCACCCAAAGACAAATAAAAACACAAAAGATAACTTATACAATAATATACAAAATGATGTTCACCTGGTAACACGAGATTCCATCAGAAGTAGGGCGGTCGGGCCGGCCCAAAAATGGACGTCATCACATCGTTGAACTCACCAAATCCAAATGCATCTTGATCATCACCACCTTGCTCACCTCCTTGTTGTCGCGAGGTGCCTTGACTTGAACCTTGATTGGGATCCACCCACATGGAATGATGCAATGGTGGTGTAGGGTATGACACACTACCATCATACGATGGCAAAGTGGTGTAATCCACATATGGCGGGTCGGCCACCACCGGCTGTCCCGCATGCCACGCGTCATGCATCCGTCGTTGACGATCATCACGGTATCGGTTGTTCATGTCATTTTCAAAGGCATATGCATGGGTGCGGTTCCACTGCTCTTGTCGATCATAATTTTGCTTTAATGCCCTTTCCATGCTCGCGCCCATGAAGGTTTGTTGATCAAAAATGGTTTGGGAATATTCGGGCCAATTCCCAAATGTGGGCGGTCTTTGTCTTTCTACCACCTCTTTCATCGTTCCTTGATAAGCCCAATTCGAATCATACGGTCTTTGTGCATAGTCAAATGCACTTCCCACATAACCCGATTGCATACCCGCTTGCCTTCCATCCCAACTCGGTCCCGCTTGATCCGTTTCCATGTGAACTACATTTGGATTATCTTGATACGCCTCATCACCACTTACCTCCTCTTCACTTTCCGGGTCATCCGCTTCACCCGCATTTAATGGTCTTGCATCTTCCTTCAAAACTCTCCATCTTCTACCATCACTCTTCAGTTTATGGTACCGTTCGGATTGGGAATATACCCAACCCGACCCCAAATGTGTGATGTCGAAAGGTTTGAACTTTTTGTAAGACCCCCTATCACCCACTTGAATAGCACCATATTTCTTTAACAATGCCGTTATTTATCGGCAATGCGGTATGATCTTCCGGTCCACACTGTTTCGGCTTATCCATACGTTACTCATTACCAAGAATCGATATGAAATAAGCGGTGAGCCATGTAGCAACGTGTATAATATTGGAACTTCGGGATATCGTACCTCGACCCTGTCACCCTGACGCGGGATGACGTTATTGATGCTTATCGTTAACATCAATTTTGCTTCAATCTTCAAATTTTTTCGGTACAATTTCCCGGCGTATGTCCCGGGAAAAAACAGATAATCTAACATGGTGTTCCACATCGGGTGCTTCTCGGGGAACAAATACAAATCATCCAAATCCGGGCACTTATACTGATTTTTTGGTTTACTATCAAACTTTGCCACCCGTCTCAAACTATCAAACGATATTTCCACTTGAACCCCATTCACAGTACCAATCAACCTGTTCTTTGATGGATGGTCACCTGTGACCCGTCGTAGAGTAGCCATCCATTCTTGAATTTCTACATCAAATAAGTTAGTTGATTCGTTGTCCTAACACTTTAAGGCTGCTTCCCAACCCAATGCTCTGAATTTATCGGTAATCCCAAATGGCCCAAAGTCCTATTCTCTAACTTCTTTTTCGCAAATAAACGCATCAGTTTGTTGTCCCAACGCGTTCATTTGATCATGGAGGAGCTTCGCTTGCCATTCTTGAGGTTGATCTGCTAAAGACCCTGAACTCCAAATTGGATTTTCCCTTATCATATCTTCTTACTCTATTAGATCTTCTTCCTCTTCTTGCATCTCTGCTTGAAGTACCAGTCTTCTTCTCTTTGGTTGTTCAGCCTCTTTGCTTGACGAGCCAACTGGTTCTTTCCCTTTTCTACCCGTTCTGAACATACAAACAACAACAAAAGAGCAAGTTATTCACTTTTCAACTTTAAACATCCCCACACTTGCTAAACATTATGATTGAAGATGCTACTTAGACATATATTCACTTTTTCAAACAATTTTTTTTTTCAAAAAATTTAGCATTATGTCCCCTATGTAGCTAATAATTTGCCCATAATTATGTTCCAACTCATACTAATCATCTTGAACCATAACCCATTCAAACTCATTATTCTCAAATTCAACAATTCAAGCAAGTGTGTTTATAGAAACAATTTTGAACAACTTAAAATTTCATTGCAATACACCATCAAGAATGACAATAGATTACATACCTTGGTGTTGTAGAAGATGAAGATGAACAAAGCTTCAAAATATACCAAAACCCAAAAATTTTTGGATTTGATTGTCCAAAATTGACCACCAAAACGAAAAATTCTCACAAATACAATGGTATAATTGAAACCCTTGTGAAATTCTAGCCAATTTAGACCCTAAAATCGATTAATTTGGTTGAGAGATGAGAAAGTTAAGGTAGATTGAAGAGTTAGGGTTTTGAAGGTTTGGAGATGAAGAAGATGGTGTTGGTGAAATATGTGGTGAAAGAGATGTGTGGTGTATGTTAATGTAAAAATAAAACTTTTTTTTTAATGTATAACTCGAAACCCGGCTCCAGGGGTCCACCGTAAGCTACGGTAGACACCTTAGCTTACGGTGGCTCTGGTTCACAAAAACACACCGTAAGACAGACCCTGGCCAGCGTGGGATTTTTCAACTCCACCGTAGCTTACGGTAGGTACCGTAGGCTACGGTGGCCCCTAAAGGTTTTCAAATTTCTTTTTTTTAAACAAACTAAGAGAAACTAAATAAAAACAAAAATGATTAACAACTTATTTACCAAAAATTAAAATTCAAAATTACCCTACCCCTCATGAAAAACCCGAGTTGTCCCCAACACGGTAAAGAAAATCATAAAAACTTCCCCACACTTGACTTGAACAAACTCCAAAACGAAGAAGGTAATTTTTAAAACCAATTTTTGAATAAAAACTAAATTTACCTATACTAAAATATACAACATACTTTGGCCTCTTAATTCGTTTCCTCATCCGGTGAGCGTAACAAATAACTCACCCAGTCCACATCGAGCATATTGATGTCCTTTCCGTCCAAGTAAGGTTTAAGCCTTTGACCGTTCACCACTTGTTTCTTTTGTTATTGGACATCTTCTATCTCCACATCACCAAACTGACCCAATCTTGTGATGATATATGGACCCTTCCACTTGCTCTTTAGTTTACCCGGAAACAACTTCAACCTTGAAGTGTACAACCACATCTTTTGACCCACTTCAAAAGTCCTTTTTCTCAACTTTGCATCATGGATCTTTTTTAGTTTATCTTTGTATGCGGAAGCACATTCATACGCTTCATCCCGGATTTCCTCAATCTCATTCAACTTCAACTTTCTCAATTCACCCTCTTCCTTATAATCCGCGTTGACATTATTGATCGCCCAAAACGCCTTATGTGCCAACTCCATTGGTAAATGACACCCTTTCCCATTAACTAACCGATAAGGAGTTGTGCCAATAGGAGTTTTGTAGGCGGTCTGATACGCCCACAATGCATCATTTAACTTAGAAGACCAATCCTTCCTATCGACCCGTACCATGTTCATCAAAATATCTTTAATTTGGCGATTGGACACTTCAACTTGTCCACTCGTTTTTGGATGATAAGGAGTAGCAATTCGGTGGTTCACATTATATCTCTTTAAAAGCTTTCCAAAGTTGAAATTCTTGAAATGTGACCCACCATCACTAATAATCACCCGCGGGATACCAAACCGAGCAAAGATGTTGGATTGAACGAATTTGCAAACTACCGAATGGTCATTGGTTCTTGTTGCTATCGCTTCGACCCACTTGGACACATAATCAACCGCAACCAAGATATATAAAAATCCATTCGAGTTTGGAAACGGGCCCATAAAGTCAATTCCCCATACATCGAAAATCTCTAACACCAAAATCGGTTGCAATGGCATTTCATCCCGTTTTGAGATACTACCCAACTTTTGGCAATTAAAACAATGTCGGGCATACTCGCTTGCATCTTTAAAAATGGTGGGCCAATAAAACCCACATTGGAGCACCCGGTAACCCGTCTTTTGACCGCTAAAATGACCTCCACACGCATGTGCATGAGTCAAAATCTCCCGTACCTCGGAATCGGGAATACACCTCCTTATCATTTGATCCGAACCAATCTTGAACAAGTCCGGTTCATCCCAAATATATTGTTTCACTTGGGCCATGAACCGTTGTCTTCTTTTCTTCACCCAATGACTTGGAATAGACCCCGTTGCTAAATAGTTCACAAAGTGGGCATAACACGGTGCGGTTGACACGGCTAACAATTGTTCGTCGGGAAACCGTTCGTTTATCTCCATCGGGTCATCGACACCCTCCAATGGAATTTGGGATAGGTGATCCGCCACTACATTTTCACACCCCTTTTATCCCGAACCTCTAAATCAAACTCTTGCAAAAGCAATACCCATCGAATTAAACACGCTTTCGCATCCTTCTTTTCCATCAAATATCGAACCGCGCTATGGTCCGAATACACAATCACCTTACTCCCCTAAATATACGAGCGAAACTTATCCAAAGCATACACCACCGCAAGCAATTCTTTTTCGGTGGTTATATAATTAAGTTGCGCTTCAGATAATGTTTTACTCACACAATAAATGACTATCGGTTTTTTATCAACTCGTTGACCCAACACCGCTCCGTTAGTAGTATCACTAGCATCACACATGATCTCAAACGGCTTTGACCAATCCGGTGGTTGTAGAATGGGAGCTTTCACCAACTGTTCCTTCAAAACATTAAATGCTAGCACACACTCATTAGTAAAATCAAAAGGAGCATCTTTTAATAATAAATTACATAAAGGTTTTGTGATCACACTAAAGCCTTTAATAAATCTTCTATAAAAACCCGTATGCCCCAAAAATGACCTTACCCATTTAATGTTTTTAGGAGGAGGTAAAGATTTTATTACCCGAACCTTTGCTTTATCCACTTCCATTCCCCTTTCCGATATCACATGACCCAACACGATACCCTCTTGCACCATGAAGTGACTTTTCTCCCAACTTAGAACTAGATTTGTCTCAACACATCTTTTTAAAACTTTTTCTAATTCATTGAGACAAGTTTCATAAGTTGGACCAAAAATTGAAAAGTCATCCATAAATACCTCAAGTGATTCTTCGACCATATCCGAAAAAATACTTATCATACAACATTGGAATGTGGCAGGAGCATTACACAATCCGAATGGCATTCGCCGAAAAGCAAAAGTGTCATACGGACAGGTGAAAGTGGTCTTGTGTTGGTCATCCGGGTGAATAGAAATTTGGTTATAACCCGAGTAACCATCCAAAAAAAAGTAATATTTTTGACCCGATAACTTTTCAATAATTTGGTCAATGAAAGGTAATGGAAAATGGTCTTTAGATGTAGCGGCATTTAATTTACGATAATCAATGCAAACTATACACCCGGTGACCGGTCGGGTGGCGATTTGTTCACCGCTTTCATCTTTAATTACCTGTATACCTGCTTTTTTCGGTACCACCTGTGTAGGACTTACCCATGCGTTATCCGAAATGGGATAGATGATTCTCGCATCCAACCACTTTATTGCCTCTTTCTTCACAACTTCTCTCAAATTGGGATTCAACATTCTTTGAGTCTCTCGGGTTGGTTTTGTCTTCTCATTGGTGATGATTTTGTGCATATAGATGGACTAATGCCTTTTAAATCGGCAATTGTCCAACCTATGGCCGCTTTATTCGCCTTCAACACCTTCAAAAATTCTTGTTCTTGGGCATCTTCCAAATTAGATGCAATAATGACCGGTAATGTGTCATTATCCACCAAAAACGCATACTTCAAGTGGCTAGGCAAATCCTTCAATTCCAGTTTTGGTGGGCTTTCCAATGACGGTTTTGTACCCGAATCGATCACGGCTGGCAGACTTTCAATTTGATGAGTCCATGGGGGTCGTACTTCTTTTACCGCCAACACGTCTTGATTTTTCTCTTCCATCCTCAATGCACAAAGATGTACATGTTCAGAAAAATCACAAACACATGCTTCCAAAGCATCTTCCTCATAATCATGCGGTCACACATGTCAACAATATCTGCCATGAAACACTCATCCCCACATAAAGCATTAGATCCGTTAGTGAACACATTTAATCTCATTTTCCTATTTCCAAACGCCATATCAACCGTGCCCGATCGACAGTCAATAATAGCATGAGCGGTGTTAAAAACGGTAGACCCAATATAACATTTTGTTGTTGGGTCAAATCCACCGATGAGTAGTCTAAGACTAAAAAGTCAACCGGATAGTAAAATTCTTCAACTTTTACTATCACGTCCCGCAAAATTCCTCGGGGGAGTCTATGAGACAAATCGGCTAACAAAACCGTTGTATCAACTCGTTTTAAGGGACCAAAATCATATTGGTCGTATAAACCCCCCAGAAGAATACTTACTCCGGCCCCAAGATCTAGTAACGCCTTAGACATTTGAAAATCGCCTACTTGAATGTTAATTAAGGGCGTTCCCGGATCTTGAAGCTTAGGAGGAAGATCTCCTTTTAAAACCGCACTTACCCGCTCAGTTAAATCCACTCGTACAGGCACTTTTTGTTGCCTCTTTTGAGTGCACAATTCTTTCAAAATTTTGCATATGCGGGTACTTGCTTAATTGCCTCAAATAGAGGTAAATTTACCTTTACTTGTTTGAAAACTTTCCACATCTCTTCTTTTTGATGACCCCTTATTGAAATGATGTTTTTCTTACCCGGGTCAAGTAAAGCCGAGGGAAATGGAACCACCTTTGATTCTACTTCCTTATTTTTATCGTTTAAATTGAAGTTTGACCCGGATTTTGTAATGGTTTTTCAAAAGTAACATGTTTAGTGGGTTTATTTGTTACTATTTCATCATCACTTTCATTACCCGTAATATTCTCAACTTCCCCATCAACCGTACCCGGTGATAAATCTTTTTTATATTCTTTACCACTTCTTAAAACACTAACGTGATTAATAGGAACATTACGAGAAGAGTTATGAGAAGGATTTACCTTTGTGTCGCTTGGCAATTGACCTTTATTCATCTTCAACTCGGATACTTCAGTTGCGAGTTGACCCATTTGTGTGGTCAACGATTGGATGGCTTTATCTCTTACTTCATCCTTTTGCATTATAACCTCATCAAGTTGATTTCTTCATTGCATGTCTTGTTGCATCAACTTCAACATGTCCATAACCTCATTTCCACTCGATGAACTTTGACCCGTTGACCCGCTTTGACCGCCACCCCCTTGACCTTGAAATCCTTGATTATTCCCGCCATGATAATTACCTTGGTTGTTATATTGTTGGCGAGGGACATAATTGCTTTGACTTCCTTGAAAATTTGGGTTTGATTGAGTGGTCGGATTTCCATAACGAAAATTCGGGTGATATCTTAACCCGGGGTGGTAGGTGTTGGAGTTCATGTTGTAATTTCTACCACCTCCCCCTTGAAGTGCATTCACCTCTTCCACCGGTGCTTGACCTACCGTACATACCTCCGTTGCATGACCCAACTCGTTACAATTTGTACAAACATCGATTACTTGATTAGTGGTTTGTACATTTCCTTCTTCCACGGCTTGCACTTGCGGTCTACCAATTTCCGGTCTTGCTCTTCGTCCGGTTTGAGCCTTTCTCTTTGAGGTTACCGCCATTTGTTCCAAATATGCCCAATCATCTTGTTCATAATTGGTACTAAATGTACCATTAGTTAACGACCGCAAATACCGTTCATCCTCCATACTCAAACCTTCATGAAAAGCATTTAATAACTCCAAAAGAGTAATTCCATGATGGGGACAATTCTTAATCATCATGTTAAACCTCTCAAATACTTCATGAAACATTTCCCCCGTTTGTTGTTGGAAGGTTCTCAAACTTCTTCTCGCATCGTTTGTCTTTTGGGCCGTGTAAAATTCTTCCAAAAACCTTTGTTGCATTTCGGCCCAAATATAAATAGACGCGGAAGGCAAAGTGTAAAACCATCTCTTTGCCTTGTCTTCCAAGAAAAACTGAAATAAAACCAACTTTACCTCATACGATGTAAAACCTTGACCCCCAATTGTGTTCCAAATGGAGTCATATGCATCCAAGTGGAAGTACGGTTCCTCCGTTGCTAGACCTTTATACTTCGGAAGAATTTGAAGGGAATTGGTTCTTACTTCAAATGTCCTCCCTTGATGATTGAGAGAATAACCACTAGAGATGGATTATTAGTAATTATGGGTTGGAAATGGGCTACAATCCCCCTAACCATCTCTCTTGTGTGCCCTCTTGGTACCCTCATTGGTACTCTTGGTTGACCCATTGGTCTATAAACGGGCCTTGGCTGCACAAATTGTTGTTGAAACTGTGGTTGGGGCATTTGTTGTTGAAATTTCGGATCTTGAGGTTGCCCTTGTTGTTGTTGAAAAATCGGTGGCGGTTGAACCTGTTGATGAACAACAACCGATGGTTGTTGTTGAGCTTGTTGTTGAATCGGTTGTTGCACGTTTTGTTGGACAACCACCGGTTGTTGTTGAGGTGGTTGTTGAACAACCGGTGGTGGTTTTCTATTAGACCCTTGCACCGATTCCGGATGTTGCCGTTGACTATAGGCCAAATTTCCCGGATTTACCCTTTGGCTTCCATCACCTCCCGAGTAGTAACCTTCCACTTCATACCCCTCGAATTCATTGTCAAACCCATATCCATATCCATCACCTTGTGATCTTGAATGTTGCATAAACGGTTGGGGTTGGTATTGTCAGGTCCCCGATTTCAGCTGGATCTTACTCGAATCATCTCATAACTCACACAAATAAATGTGTTGACAAGGGAGTTAATGACGGGTTGCTATATTTAGAAAGTTCACCGTTTGTTAAAGGCGGAATCAATAACAAACATATGGTTGCTTAAACAGTATTCAAAGGTAATCAACACAAACAAGATTTACTCAAAAGATTTCCATATATATAATATAAATCATACAGAGTGGATAATCGCTTTAGGGTTTCTTGATAAGGAAGGTTTCAGCCGTCACACATAATATTCTTTCTTAATAAATGTGACTGTCTTCCTTGTTGTGTGTACCGTTAGGAGGTGTGCCCTAAATTATTCTATTTATAGACCTGACACCTCCTTTACAACTGTCATTCCTTCTAGAAACCCTATCCAATGATACATATTCAAATTACATATTCAGAATTATTCTAAGTGTAAAACAAGTCTTCCGGGTAGGCTTTGCATTAATCTTCATTTTCCGAGTATGCTCGGCCATCATTCATAACTTGGTAACATAGAAGTGTGCTCGGGATCAGTTTCCGGGTAGACTTTACTTGAAGAGTATTTTACCAAGTAAAATACTCACCGGGTAGACTTCAATCTTCTTGACTTTGCCAGACTTTGCCCGACAAACCCTTACGAGCAACCTTGTTCTTCAATGGTCCCTTCAACCATTTGTTAGAAAATAACTTATTAGCAAAGTGTGCTCGGTTGCACTGTTCCTTGCTTAAGTTGAACCTTGCCCGATGATACTTGAGATATATCATTAAATCATCAAGCCTACCGGACCATACTTATTAATGAATACCTTACCCGGTCTTCCAATTACTTGGCTTCATGAGCTTGGTTAGCCTAAAGCTTACTCGTAAGTGAACTTTACTTGGATAAGAAGAACAATCCTGCTTGATAAAGTGATCCTTGCCCGGACTTGCATATACTAGTGAACCATACCCGGTAATGCACTAGTTTGCAAACCTTGATCGGATATTCACTAAAGGAGACTTAGTGAAGATAACTCTGCCCGATAGACAGAATATCATACCCGGCTAAGTAAAAGCATGCTCGGAGGTCTGAGGTGTACCCGGATCCATACTTAGCGAATTCAGAGGAGGTTGAGAAGATTCCAATCTTCCATTTGATCAGTTTTGTGTCAAATCTTGACTCAACAATCTCCCCCTATATTGGAACACCTCAGCTGACCCAAAACATTTCTGTTACTTACACTTAGTCAAAAATACACATCAAATTAAAAGTCAACTTACATATTCAATTAACATAATCAAAAATTACATATTAAAAAAAAGGATGTCATAAGACATTACAAAGTAAAAGCCTAGTCTAGGAATTTTGTCTTCTCCATGCACTGTAAGCGGCTTGCCTTCTGTTTGTTATCACTGATGCAGCTCTCATTCTAAAGATATCAAGGGCTTGGTAATGAGTATGACCTTCTGGTATGACCCAGTCCCTAATATCCATTAGATCTTCATCATGTAAGCAATTCAAGTCTTCATCCTTCTTGATAATCCCCAGTATTTTTCCATCAGAATTTCTCAGCAAGTAATGGTCATCTTTTTCTTTGTATTCCACTTCAGTAGTGATGCCATTTCTTTGGAATATATAGTTGGGGCGTGTCATCCTTCTTTCAAGACTTATGCATGTGTTCATGTTTGACAGTGGATTCCTGTCTCTGACATTCACCTTGTAGTTTGTTTCAGCCATGTCCATCCTTCCTAACTTTGCAGTTCTCTTTGATCTGTGAATTTGGACAGTCTTCCAGTTTCTCTTTACTTTTAGAAATCTGAATCCTCTGTCTGCTTCTTCTCTTAAGAATTTAGAAAGATCATTCATTTGTCTTCCAGCCACTCTGTTTCTGTTTCTATAATCATACAAAGTGAGTGTTGTCACTCTTTCTAATTGTTCTTGAGTATATTCATAGAAATCACTTCTCACAACTATATCTCTTAGTTGTCTACTTTCCATAATCACTCTTATGCATTCACACACAGAATCATAGTAAATCTCTCTAGGAATATCCACATCTGACTGTGATCTTGTTGTTCTTTGTTGTGCAGATCTACTTGATTCTCCTCTTCCACTTTCACCTCTTCCACCTTCACCTCTTCCACCTTCACCTCTTCCACCTTGTGGATATCTTCTTGAAATTGGTGGTCTGAAAGGAACAAACTTCTTGGGTTTTCTGGGCCCCAAATTGAAGAATTTGATGTAGACTGCTTCCACCATTTCAGTTGGAAGGTTGGCAAGCTCAACAAAATTTGCTCCTGCATCTCTAAGAGCTAGCAACATTTTCTCCATACCAGGAGTTCTTGACAAACCAGCAGGTACAAAGCTTCCATCTACATAGTATCTAGGGTTCTCACCTTCTTTTAGAGCTTTCTCCTATTCAGCTTTTAGAATATGAAAGAGATATTTCAAATCCTCCTTTTCCAAAGCCTTGAAAGAGGCTTCATCCATTCCTCTTTGAGTAATCATTATATTCCTTAATATGTTGATCATCTCTTCATTTTCCCAAGGTATACAAGGTTCATCTTCATATTTAGAATCCACTTCTTATGGAGTAGGGGTTTCAACAACAGGAACTTCCTTAGACACTTCCTTTTCACCCTGTATCTTCTGTTTCTCCCTCAGAGTAATTATTTTTCTTTTCTTTATTTGAGGTTCAACAGATGTTTCAGCATATTTGGTAGAGCTCTCAGTTTGGACCCTCTTCAATTTTTCTTTTCTTTTCAGTTTGTTGTACTGATCCAATACTGATTCTCTAGATAGGTTCTCAACCATCTCAGGCTTTAACCCTTTCTCAAGCAAGTAACCACACATACCTCCAAATTTCTTCTTCAAAGTTACCAATTTCTCAGTCTTCTCATTCTCTTTCACACATTTTTCAATAACCTTTTCTCTTTCACTGTTGTAAAGGTCTTGGAGTTGGTCAACTGTGAAGTGAGACAGATCTTTCTCTGAATAATTATGCCTTCTGAGATATTCTCTGTATTTCTGGCAGTCTCTATTTTTTTGTTCCATCCTTTTCTTGAAACCATCTCTCTCTTTGTCAAGTCTCTTTTGCAACTGATCATTATCAAGATCAGCCAAAGTCTCAAAACTTATGCCATACCTCCTCAACTTTACAACCAATGGATGATTTCTCTTAGCTTCTCTCATACTCAACTCAATGTTAGCTCTCTGCTCATTAGTCATTTCTACTTGTGGAGATTCAACATTGGCAGCTTTAACACCTTCTCTTTGATCATCATCAAGATTATCATCCTCATCAGACTCCTCAGACTCATCCTCCTCTTCAGTTAGATTATTCATTGCATCAATCTTGGGTTCATCAGAGGGTGGATGCTCTGGGTTTGATTCAGTTTGAGCAGGTACATCAGGAACACCTGGAATCTGTTGACCAGGTTGCAGTGTCTGCAGTGGAATTGCTCTGATTGAACTATTATCATTATCACCATCATCATTAGGAGTCTCAACATAGCATTTGTTCTTTTCATCCCATTTTCCTCTCTTTGTTCTCCTCTTATCAGTTCTTTTATGTTCATCAAACTTCCTCTTTCTTGTATACACTTGTTCAAACCTTTTGGCTCTTTCCATCCTGATTCTGGTGATATTAGCCAACATTTCTTCAACAGATTCACCAGTTGGCCTTTCAGGTTCCCTTTCAGGTTCCTTTTGTGGCATTTTTTCAGATTCACAATCCTTTTCAGATTCCTTTTCTGGTTGACTCTGTGGTTGAAACATACTAACCACCATAGCCAAGGAATTGTCAGCTTCCTCAGTTCTGTTCATCATAATCAGTGTTTCAATTGCTTCTTGATCAGCCACCTCTTCAAAAATTTCTTTAGCAAGATTGGCTTGATTGATCAAATTTTCTTGCTTTGCCATTTCTTCTGGAGTCAGTGTTTGAGCCAATATCTCCCTATCCTTTGTCTCCCTTAGAATATTCTCTTGTTCTCTTAAGGCAGCAGCAACAACAATTTCACCATCTGTAAACAACACATCTTTCTCTGGATATGCCTTAATAGGCTCTTCTTCACAGACTTTTGCTTTACTTTTCTCAATTCTTCTTCTCTCATCCTCTTCATCTTCAGACTATAAAAAGTCATCTATTTCTTTCTCAAGTGCTTCCAGTTCTGGATCATGCTCTACTCTCTTGGAACTTGCTTGTTGATCAGTTTTTGGTTCAGTGTGTATAAGTTCCTCAGTAGTAGCATTTTCATCAATCATTACTTCAGTCTCTAATTCTGTCTGTATATCAGTCAAGACATCAGTAGCTATGTCAGTTAAGACATCAGTAGCTATATCAGTAGCATTGAAAACAACAGTAGCTAAGTCAGTAGCAGCTACATTCTCCTCAACATCTGTCTTTTCAATCTCATCCCCTGTCCCTTCATCAATCTCTTCACTCCATTCAACATGCATTATTTCATCATTAAAGCCATAATTTGTTCTCCCACATCTGATTTGTCACCTTCATATTCATCATCTTCAATTCTTCTCTCTTCACTATCCTCCTCACAATCATCATAAGCATTTAAGATCAGATTCAAACTGTCTACAATCTCTACACCTGTTTCAGTTTCCATTTCAGCATTGTCAGTTGGCATTATTTCATTCTCCCCCTGTTTTGGGGCAGCTGAGGTCTTCTCAACCTCCTGCTCCAGGGTTTGAATTCTCATTTTGCCCTTGTCAACTGATCTAATAACATGACATTTTCCATAGTGACCTCTTCATTTCTTCTATTCAATTCAGCAATCTCTTTTAACAGGGTCAACAGGTCAATGTCAGTGGGTGGTGTTGTAGGTGGTGATGTAGAAAATGGTTCATACTCAGTTTGTTCATTGGTTGTGGTGTGAGTTTGGAAAATTGATTGTTGTGGTGATTGTGTATGATGTGGGCTTGGGATGAAAGGATCTGAGTATATAGGGCTGGATGTTGGTGGTGTTTGTGGTGTTGGGGATATATGGGTTGATGTTTCAGGTTGGCTAATGGTTAGGGTTTGGGGTGGGGAATGAGTGGCTTGATGTGGTGGAGTTTGTGGTGGTGATGGTATAATAGGTTGGTCAATGTTTGGTGGTGATTGTGGTGTTGTTGGAATGGGTTGTTCTTGATCTTCAAGTTGCTCCTCCTCATCAGGTGCATCAACATTCATGGCCACTCCACCTCCTCCTTCATCTCCATCAACATTATCATCTTCATCATCAGAGCCATCATCATCACTCTTTACATCATCTCCTCCTTCCACCTCTGAGCTTAACTTAGGCACTGGCATCACATTCAAGTCATGGTTCAACAACCAAGGCAAGATCTCAAATGGAACTTCAGAATTGAATCTATTTGCAACTCCAGGATTCTTAATTCTGTTGTATGTATCAGGATTCTGCAGTAGGTGTGTAATTCCCATAGTGGGTAAATCTCTTAATTCTCTGTTAAAGATTATCTGCAGGAACCTTGGGTATTGCAAGGATCTGTCCTTCTCTGCCTTCTTCAAGTTTGCTACCAGTCCATCAAATATCATCTTTGAAAAGTTGAAGGGTAGGTCATACATAATCCCAACAGTGGCATTTTCTATGTCTTGACTCATCAAAGTCCATGACCCCTTTCTTGGAGCAAACCCCTGTATCACATGATGAATGAGGAATCTATACATCATTGGAAACATCCCCTTTTGAAACTGTCCATCATGTACAGTTCCCTGATAACCCATTGTTTCTTCAAATATTCTCATCAGGTGTGCTGTATTGAAGTTTATATGATAATGGTTATCATCATTCAATTGTAGGCATCTTCTTATCATCCTCTCAGTTATATGTATTTCTTGTCTTGCCACAGTTTCCTCTATTCTTTTTCCATTGACATCTTCAACCAATTCAGTAGATCTCCAGAAATCCAGAGAATGATTTCTGTAGATGACAGGGCATTCAGTAAAAGCATAACTGACGTTTGATCGAGCCATCCAGTTAATCATTGGTGCTACCGGCTCAATGTCAGGTGTGACTTGCAGTAGAGCACACATGTTATGCTTCTTTTCAAAAGCATACTTGGGTTGATCCTGTTCTGCCATATATGTTCTTCGAAAAGTTTATAACCGAGTCGGAACTAAAGGGCTGATTCAAGTTAGGGTTTGGATTAATAATGAATGCTATAGGTTGGATTGGTTTTTTTGCGAATAAGCAGTTGCAGTGGAAAGAGAGAGAGAGGGAAATATAATGTTGAAAATTTTGCCTAACTCCCTCTTATATACCTTTTGAAAGTGGGTTTTAAATGCTTTTTGTCGTTTTGTGAATTATTAGCTGTCAAATAGTAACATTATTCACTTGATATTTTAAAACAAATAATTTTTATCATTTTAGGCTTAGCAAACCTTACTCGGAAAAGTATCCTTTGCAAAGTCTACTCGGTATACTCCCTCTTACACAAATCTTACCCGAATAATATTAAACCCTTTTAATCACAAACCTTGCTTGATCAAGCTATGTAATTTAAAGTCAAGACACTATGAAGAAAGCTTACCCGAAATACCAGATTTCTTGAGAAATTAATCACAAGATAATTAATCAAGTATAAAATATCAAATAAACATTCTTACTAGGAATCAATTAAGATGCCCATATAAATTTCTCAAATTTAAATTAAAATCTTAATCTAGCAAAAATCCTAACAAAAATAAGAATCATCTGCAATCAATTACAATAAAAGTATATTCAATCAAGCATACTCGAAAACATAGTGTGCCCGAGCAACCATCATAATGTTAGTGTGCCCGAACAACCTTCTTATGCAAAGTATACCCGAATAATCTTCCTAGAGTACAAAGTGTGCCCGAAAAGGACTTCTAGCAGATAGTGTACTCGGAAAATCAAATTTTGAAAATTACCAAGTATATTAGGGGAACCAAAGTGTACCCGAAATATAAAGTGTGTTCGGAAAACAAGGTTTACCCAAAAACACTTGTAATTTCAAAGAACACATATTCACATATACAAAGCTTACCTGGTGTACTCAAGGAGTTCACAAAGTTTGCTTGGAATAACAATCAGCATAAACAAAATGCAAAGCTTGCTCGAAACAATTTTCTCTTGTTAATAGGCTAGCTAGAACACATAATCATCTCAAGACTTCAAGCTTGCTCGGGAAATTTGTACAATGGTGTACCTTACCCGAAAAGTGTAAACACTTCACAGCATGCTCGAAAATCATAAAATTAGTCAAAAATGACAAAACTTGCTCGGAAAGGCTATGAATCATAAAACCTTACCCGAAAATTCATATGCAAACATATTCAACTATTTTGTACTCGGAAAGGTTTTGAGAACATCACACCTTACTCGAAAATACATAATCAAACAGTTTGTGCTTGGTAAGGTCTAATAACATCAAACCTTACCCGAATTAACATATTCAACCTATTTTAGGCAAAATGCAACACTATTTGACTTAAACTAGTTGTTAAATTTGTCAGAACAATTTTATCTTTAAAGATCATAGTTTAGGAGCAAATGGTGCATTTAGAGATCAAATTTCAGTCATGTTTCATTTCAAAAACAATTTCTTTTTGTAAACTGAAAAGATCTCAGAAATATGGATCATATTGACTAAGTAGCTTTCTCAATACTTCATTCTCAGCATTATTATGACTACAAAGACAGGTCAACAGTAGGTCTAGACTTAACATGATTTTCATTTCTTTGGTGATATGATTATTTTCAATTAATTTTGCAGAAAATTCAATGGATAACACATATTGTTTTCTGATGCTCCTTATCTATCCTCAAGGCTTATTTGGCTTTCTCCAGATCTCCCCAATTTGACTTTGACCCCCTGGTTTTGGTTAAAAACTTTAATGACAACATATTTTTTTTTTGAAAATTTATAAGATATTTCTTTTCAAATCTACAAACATATGTGAGGTTGAACGTTGGACTTACATGCCACGTAAGTCGGTCTTACAGGCCTTTCATTCAGGATGTTTAAAGGACTTATATGATTGCCTCCACCCTTGTAGTTCTATAATTAACCCTCATGTTTGTATTTTCTCCATAAAAACTTGTGAACATGTTGAATAAACATTTGAAATTAAAGTAGTTCACATCAGTTCTTTGTCATTCCTTTAAAAAGATGTTTCATTTTGGGTAACCAAAGACCAACAGGCTTGTGTATGACTGGATAATCACTTTTCTGCCTTCATTTGAAAAGATTTATCTAGGAACATGCATAGACAACAATGTAACTCGACATAAATTTTAGCATTTTCTTTAAGTTTATATCACCTTAGATTTTACATATCATGAGAAAGCAACCATACATGTCAATGATTGTACTAAGAGCCCTTTTAGCCTAATAAATCCATATGATTGGTTAAGTAGTCAATGTACTATCGTTTCCTATTAATATTCAGTTTAATATTCAGTCACCCCAATTTCTCTTAATTGTCAGGTAAATGGCTGTTCTGTTTGACCACAAGTGGTCAACAGGACCAAACATACATGTGAATATATGTCCTTTCAAAGTCAGAGCTATTGACATAATTTTAAGTGAAGGAATAAGAAACAAGTTACAATTGCCCCAAATGCTTTCAGTTTTCTGGTTAATGGCTATCCTTTCAATTTTGTAGATTGCAGGACCAAACATACACAAGTGTATGTCCTTCCAACTGGGCAAATGACATAATTTTCAGCAAAGATAACTACTTGAGACTTTTCATTGAAAAATCCTTCTTTTAAGCTTCTTTAAAGCTTGAACTGAATAATCTTATCATGTCTCTACACCATTAACAACATGCTCATGTTTTGATTCAAAATATAGTATTTATGCAAAATTCATTTGAAAATTCATTTTATCACTTAATTTTGACATAAAACACATTTTGACATAAACAGTTGCAGCACTTAGTCAAATCTGAATCATAACATAACATCATCAAGACAAGCAGATAGTACTAACATTCAATGTCTATCCTATCTTAATAACATCAGAAGATCAGATAAAGCACATATTCAACCAATTAAGTAGTGATGTCAGATAAGTATTTTAACAGTTAATTCATAACAGGACTACTCATCTTAACATCACAAACACACATTTAACTGATAAACATGCAAACATATTAATCAAATCAATCATGTCATTCTTAGCAAACATAATCAGTCAAAGCACATAACAATTAACATATTCAATAACATACTCAGTATCACACTCAAGCATATTCACATAACATTCAATTTGTGAAACCTCTAAACAAAGTAATCAATTAGCACATAGAGGTATAAAACCAAACACACATCCTTAATCAGATCTCATCAGAGTTGATCATTCCCAGGGCTTTCAAATGAAAGTTGAACCTGGTTCTATCAAGTGGTTTGGTGAATAGGTCAGCCAAATTGTCACTTGTATCAACTCTTTGCATTTCAATCAAACCTTTTTCACTAAAATCTCTGATGAAATGATTTCTGATTTCAATGTGCTTAGTCTTAGAATGTTGAACTGGATTCTTAATGGTAAAATATGCAGCACTATTATCAATAAGAATAGGGGTGTTCAGAAAATTCAAACCATAGTCCAGCATCTGGTTCTGAATCCATAGAACTTGTGCACATCAGGCAGATGCAGCAACATATTTAGCTTCTGCAGTTGAGATTGAGACAGTTGTTTGCTTCTTGCATTGCCATGACACTAGCCTTTCTCCCAAGAATTGACATCCTCCTGATGTTGACTTTCTGCTCATGTTGCAGCCATCATAATCACTGTCTGGGTAGGCAATCAGATCAAATGATTGATTCTTTGGATACCAAATTCCCAAATCTGGTCTTCCCTTCAAATATCTGAATATTCTTTTAACAGCATTCATGTGGGGACTCTTGGATTTGACTGGAATCTTGCACACACACATACAACAAACATAATATCTGGTCTTGTAGCAGTCAGATACATCAGAGATCCAATTTTTGCTCTGTATTCATGTTCATCTACAGGCTCCCCCTTTTCATCTGCAATCATCTTTTCCTTGGTATCCATTGGAGTTGAGGCAGTTTTGTACTCATGACAGTTGAACTTGTTCAAGATGTCCTGCACATACTTATTTTGATGAATGAAGATCCCTTCAGCCTTTTGTTGAACTTGTAATCCAAGAAAGAAGTTCATTTCTCCTATTGAACTCATGTTGTATTTGGACTTCATTACCCCTTCAAACTCCATACACATTTGTTCATTTGTGGAACCAAAGATGATATCATCAACATACACTTGTAACAGAAGCAAGTCTGATCCCTTTCCTTTGTAGAAGAGTATCTTGTCAATGGCTCCTCTTTCGAAACCATTTTTAATAAGATGATTTGACAGCTCATAAAGGGCTTTTTTAGCTTATACACCCTGTTTGGATACAAAGGATCCTCAAAACTTGGAGGTTGAGCTACATACACCTCTTCATCTATCTTTCCATTTAGGAATGCAGACTTAACATCAAGCTGGAACACCTTAATGTTCTTTGAGGCAGCATATGCAAGAAAGATCCTGATAGCTTCAAGTCTTGCTACAGGAGCAAAGACTTCCTCAAAGTCTATTCCTTCCTCTTGAAAACATCCCAGAGCCACAAGTCTAGCTTTGTTCTTAATCACCAAACCCATCTCATCCCTTTTGTTCCTAAAAACCCATTTGGTTCCTATTTCATATCTATCAAATGGCTTATCAACAAGATCCCACACATGTAGATCTCTAAACTGTGCCAATTCTTCTTGCATGGCTTCCACCCAACTATTGTCTTTAAGTGCTTGAGCAATATTCTTAGGTTCTATTTGGGATAGAAAACAGGAGTAAAGACAAATGTTTGCAAATTCTGAGTGACTTCTTGTAACTCTTTCATGCAAATCTCCAATGATGTTTTCAGAAGGATGTTTCTTTTCCACATAAGGAGTTTGAACAATCATATCTGTAGACACAATTGTGTCAAGATTTGACTCATTGAGTTCTTGTTCTTCAATGATCAAATCAGTCTCTACATCATGAAATTCTGGTGTTTCATCATTATGTTGTCCTGAAGTAGATGCACCATTGTTTCCAATATTTAAGCTTTCAAATAAATGCTGAAATCTTGCAGTAGATGCAGCTTCTTCTTCACTTACTTGGTTGCTTGAGTCTTCCTCACTCTGAACTTGATCATTCTAAACATCTTGATTATCTTCTTGAACTTGTTCAACAATATCATTTGAGGAATTCTTCACAAAGGTATATTCCTTTTCTTTTCTAGCAACCTTTTTCCACAATTTTTCTAAGTCCAGTGGTTTCTTCTTTTTCTCTTCAATTACACTGGTCTTGTAGAATGAATCATCAAAGTCTGCAGGATAAATCTTGAAAGACCTTATTAACTTTTTATAATCAAACAGCCATGCTGCACCATCAACTGTATTGAATTGATTCTCATTAAAAATGATGTCAGATGATTCTATGACACTCAAATGGTCTTTCACATATACTCGGTAAGCTTTTGAGTGTGTAGAATATCCAACAAAGAAACATTCTAGAGACTTTGTTTGAAACTTGTTCAAATAATCTCTAGTGTTCAAAAGAAAACATTTACATCCAAAGGGCTTGAAAAACTTGATATAAGGGTTTCTGTTGTGGAATATTTCATATGGAGTCTTGTTATGCCTTTTGTTTACAAGCACCTTGTTCTGAACATAGCAAGCAGTGTTTATTGCTTCAGCCAAAAAGGTAACAGGCAGATTCATCTGCTAACATGGTTCTTGCAGCCTCAATTAAAGTTCTATTTCTTTTTTTTGCAACACCATTTTGTTCAGGAGTTCTAGGAGCTGAGAATTATTGAAGTATTCCCTTTTCTGTACAAAATTCTTGCATAACTCCATTCTTGAACTCAGTACCATTGTCACTTCTCATCATTTTAACCTTCTTATTCAACTTGTTCTCAATCATTGTAACACAACCCTTAATCAACTCTGCAGTCTCATCTTTGGTACTTAGGAAATAAACCCAAGTGTATCTTGAATAGTCATCAATGATCACAAGACAATATCTTTTCTTTCCTATACTTGGCACACTCACAGGACCAAAAATATCCATGTGAAGTAATTCAAGTATTTGATCAATTGAATTGATGAGCTTAGGCTTATGAGTAGATTTGTGTTGTTTTCCCTTTTGACATGAATTACAATGATCTTCCAATTTGAACTCTCTTGTAGGAAAGCTTATGACATGCTCACCTTTGACAAGTATATTAATGTTCTTTAAGTTCACATGACATAGTTTCCTATGCCACAATTTGGACTCATTTTCAGTGGCTTTGTAAACAAAACATGCACCCCCTCTTGAAACAGCTTCTTTCATATTCAGTTCATACAATTTGCCATTTCTTGGTGCCATCATCATAATCATTTCAGGTGGAATGACAAACTCAGGTTTTAAGATGAAACAGTGGGAATCATCAAAATTGACTTTGTATCCCTTATCACACATTTGTGATATACTCAGTAGATTATACTGAAGACCTTCAACATGAAACAAATTATCAAAAGAAACCTTTCCATTTGTTAAGATTCCTCTCCCCACAATTTTTCCACTATTTTCATCACTCTCAAAAGCTACAGGTCCTTCATACTTTTCTTCATAATTAACAAGTGATCTTTTGTCTCAAGTCATGTGCCTAGAACAACCACTATCCATATACCATATTTCATTTAGAGGAGTGGACTGTTCCTGCACAAAAGAAATAGTTTGATTAGTTGAGTGATGAAATGCAAGCTTCTACAGCTTGCAACTCATCAATTTCAGTTTCTTTGACAGCTTGGGAAGTGAGTGTTGTTGGTTCTGGATCTTCATGAGTGACTTCTAAGTTGTCTGAATTATCAGTTTCATAACCACAATCTCTTGGGGTTTTAACAAGTGAAGTTGAGGTCTGGAATTCAGCTGTGTCAGTGTTATACTCTTTGATCACATAATCTTTCTTTTCAGAGTAGTCTCTCAAATCAGCAACTATCTCAACTTTAGTTTCAGTCTTGGGTTTCCAAAGGAAACCATGTGGTTCAAATCTATGTTTTAGCAAAAACTTCTCATCACCAGTGAGTTATGTTGGTTTATTTCTAGGATATGCACCTTTTCTTCTTGTCTTCTCACTGCTTGATGATTCTTGAGATTCATCAGATTTTACTGATTGAGTATCTTGTTTGATTCTCAATGGCTGATAGTTCTTTTTGGTCAATTTCTCATGCTTCTTAGGAGATCTACTTCTCCTTGCTGATTCTGTCACTTGCTTCCTTGTTTTTACTTCAGCTTTCTTCTCAATCCTTGTCTCTTTTTCAGATTTCTTTTCTTCTCTATTCATGGTTTCATTTCCACACACCTTTCCTTTTCTCAGATATACATCATACTTCTGTTTGTACAGGACAAAGTTTTGACCATACTTTGTTCCATATGGGACATGAAATGGTTGAAATTTCAATCTCTCATTGCATGAGTCTGTGTGATGACCATATTCATCACACTTCTTGCACCATACCTTGCCTTTAAATTTTTCATGTTCTTTTGGTTTCTTGAACCTTTCACTTGGCTTAGGTGTCTTGACTCCTTGAGTCTTCTGATTCTTTAAACCATCAAAATCAATTGAAAAAGGTACAAACTCCTCAATCTTGATATCCTGTCTGTCAAGTTTGCTTTTGACAAAGATAACCTTTTCCATAATCATAGGTTCTTCATCACTGCTTTCTCTAACCCTTGACTTTCTCTTTTCATATTCTTCCATAGTTTCTACTTCTCCAACATCCAGTACTTCATGACTAGAGAAGACTGGATAAATTGGGATAAAGTTTTCTGATTCAACTTCTTCAGTTATTCTCTCCTTTTTGTTTTGCTTTATCCTTTCTTTCTTGGTGGCCTGACTGTATTGTAGCTTATATTCTTCTTTTCAAAAATGTCAAAAGATACATGTTCTCTTTTCATCTTATCATTTTGTTTCTTCATTCTTGGTGGGACTGGTGGATACTTTGGAAGTTGATCAACAGACTTTGGTTTCTTGTATTTTCTTCCTCTTTCAGCAGCTTTGATTTCCTCTTCAGTAATTTAATCACTCAAATCACTCAAGTCATCTTGATCCAAATCAATTGAATCAGGGTCATCTTCTGAGACTTGAACTCCAATTGACTTTTCTTCCTTTAATTCTTTCTTCACAATAAACTCTCTTTCTTCACTCACCTCAACATTCTTATACAAATCTACAAGTTCTTCTTTGTCTTGAAAAACATCTATGAATTGTTGTAGTTATGCATTTCTTTTCTCTTTATCAACTTTTGGCATAAAGTTGTTGTTGAATGGTGGTGGTACTGCTTTGTACTTCTCTTCTTCCTTAACTTGATTTAAAATTCCACAGATGTTTCCAGTGGAGATCAAGTTCTTCAAAAATTCATTATCATCTTGTAGTTTTGTGTTCTGTACCTTTTCTTCTATAACCATTTTCTTCAACCCATCTATTTCAGTTGTGAACCTTTTCTGAGCTCTGTAGCTGTTTATACAGTCCTCTTCCAAACTTTTCATTCTTTCCTCACTTATCAGTTCACTTGCCTCATATGTATTGATGATACTTTGTTTCCTAAAACACTCACTTTCCAGCTTGCCTACTTTTGTTTTCAATTCATTGATAATTTCATTTAAATCAACAGTAGGAGCAGATTGTACCTGAGATGAAGATGCAGTTTCTTTCTTAATTATAGCCATGAATGCCACATTTGCTCTCTTGATATCATCTGCAATGTCTTCCGCATGATTGCTCCAATCAAAGTTACCTTCATGTTGTGTAGTAACTGCCACATTTCCTTGGTTTCTTGGTTGATTTTGGTTGGCTGGAACAGTGTTGTTTGGAACATTTTGAACTGCTTGAAGGTTCTTATTATTGTTCATTTGAAAACCTTGATTCTGATGCACCCCTTGATTAAGATTATTCGTTTGAGGTTGAAAGTTGTTGAAGTTGGGATTGTAATTGTT
The DNA here is from genome assembly GCF_021521415.1 of Bidens hawaiensis. Taxonomy (NCBI): domain Eukaryota; kingdom Viridiplantae; phylum Streptophyta; class Magnoliopsida; order Asterales; family Asteraceae; genus Bidens; species Bidens hawaiensis. The sequence goes on along the minus strand of NW_027495538.1, from coordinate 9,202 downwards.
GTTGGGATTGAAGTTGTTGTTGAAGTTTTGGTTGTTGTTTCTTTGCTGATTCTGCTGGTATTGCTGCTGACCTCTTGGTTAGATCTTGGAATTGATTCATCTGATAATTCTTTGGCAAGTTGCATTTTCTTGCAAAATGTCCTGGCTGTTGGCAATTGTAGCAGATTGCCTTTGACTTGTCAAATCCAATCCTCTCATTAGGGCCAGAAACCAGAGATCTACCAGTTCTATTATACAACCTCTTACTTCTCAAAGCTAACATGGCAGCTTGCCACTTTAAATCCATGTATTCTAAATCATCTGCATCAATTTGCTCTAAATCATCTTGTACCACACTAGTGTGAATTAGATTCTTTGCAACAAATGCATTATATGAATCAGTAAACATAGACAGCAATGCCTGTGTTTCATTACTTTGACCATTTCCACCACTAGAGTGAGGTACATTCCCACTTTCCATTGAGGCAGTATCAGTGTCATCAATCATTTGCACATTGAATCTCTGCTGATTTCCTTGATTACTTGTGCTACCACCAATAAAAGACTTTGGAGTATCAACATTGTGCTCAACTGGTTCTTCAATAATGGGAATTTGTTGTTGATTCTTGGTAGTCAAATTTCCCATGGGTGCAATCAATGCATCAGAAACATTGAAGCAGGGTCTTTCTTCTTTAATCATTTCATTCTCTATCATCTCAAGTTCTGCAGCCTGAAGGAAGCATATCACATCATCCAATTTCAAGTCGTTGAAATTATGCTTCTAAAGGATGAACTTGCAAGCAGTATACCATTCTTTTGGCATTGATTTGAGTAACTTTGTGTTTAAATCAAAGTCAGTCATGACATAATCAGTTGTCCTCAACTCATTCACAATACCTAGAAAGCATTCTAGTATTGATTTCAACCTTTCTCCTTCCTTATACTTGAACCTTTCCAACTGTTGCTTCAATCTTTGCTTCTTCATGTTCTTCAACTCAGTATTCCCTTCATACATCTCAAGGATGGCATCATACATTTGCTTGGCAGTTGTGTGATGTGCCACCTTGGTTAAAATCTCTCAAGACAGTCCTAGCTTAATCATAGCTAAGGCTATGCCATCCACCTTTCTCATTCTTTCTCTTAGAGCTGCAGTTCCAGCTGTATTTGCACCTTCTTCAGCTGCAGCTTGTGGACCATTCTTGATGGAGTTCCACATATCAACATCATTGTAGCACACTGCTGCTTCAAAAAGCACTTTCCACTTGGTAAAGTTTTCCTGTCCAAACAATCTTGGTATCTTGTTAGTAGACACCTCTTGTTCCTCATATCCAGACATTTTCAAAGACTTAAAAAATCAGTTTCTTAGTAAAAATCAAAGTTTTAAAAATAATCAGATCTGAAAACAGGTTGTTCAGATCTTATGTGTCTGATATGATTAGAGCAAGATTTAGATATAAAGATTAAAACCTTAATTGAAATAAGGAAGAGAAAACACCGGTATATTGTAGATCTAGAAGAAAAATGAAAAAATAGAGATGCTGACGTCATAAATCAAAGAAACAGTGGTCTGCTTACGTCATCTTTCTTCAAATCTTCAATCAGCAACAAGAATCTTTCCAAAATAGCAGCAACAAGCTTTGATACCACTTTTCAGGTCCCCGATTTCAGCTGGATCTTACTCGAATCATGTCATAACTCACACAAATAGATGTGTTGACAAGGGAGTTAATGACGGGTTGCTATATTTAGAAAGTTCACCGTTTGTTAAAGGCGGAATCAATAACAAACATATGGTTACTTAAACAGTATTCAAAGGTAATCAACACAAACAAGATTTACTCAAAAGATTTCCATATATATAATATAAATCATACAGAGTGGATAATCGCTTTAGGGTTTCTTGATAAGGAAGGTTTCAGCCGTCACACATAATATTCTTTCTTAATAAATGTGACTGTCTTCCTTGCTGTGTGTACTGTTAGGAGGTGTGCCCTAAATTATTCTATTTATAGACCTGACACCTCCTTTACAGCTGTCATTCCTTCTAGAAACCCTATCCGATAATACATATTCAAATTACATATTTAGAATTATTCTAAGTGTAAAACAAATCTTCCGGGTAGGCTATTCATTTTCCGAGTATGCTCGGCCATCCTTCATAACTTGGTAACATAGAAGTGTGCTCGGGATCAGTTTCCGGGTAGACTTTACTTGAAGAGTATTTTACCAAACCGGGAAGACTTCAATATTCTTGACTTTGCCAGACTTTGCCCGAAAAACCCTTACGAGCAACCTTGTTCTTCAATGGTCCCTTCAACTCTTTGTTAGAAAATAACTTATTAGCAAAGTGTGCTCGGTTGCACTGTTCCTTGCTTAAGTTGAACCTTGCCCGATGATACTTGAGATATATCATTAAATCATCAAGCCTACCTGGACCATACTTATTAATGAATACCTTACCCGGTCTTCCAATTACTTGGCTTCATGAGCTTGGTTAGCCTAAAGCTTACTCAGAAGTGAACTTTACTTGGCTAAGAAGAACAATCCTGCTTGATAAAGTGAACCTTGCTCGGACTTGCATATACTAGTGAACCATACCCGGTAATGCACTAGTTTGCAAACCTTGCTCGGATATTCACTAAAGGAGACTTAGTGAAGATAACTCTGCCCGATAGACAAAATATTGTACCCGGCTAAGTAAAAGCATGCTCGGAGGTCTGAGGTGTAACCGGATCCATACTTAGCGAATTCTGAGGAGGTTGAGAATATTCCAATCTTCAATCTGATCAGTTTTGTGTCAAATCTTGACTCAACAGGTATTTGTAGTTTGATTGTTATTGTTGAAAGGGTGGCGGTGGTTGATTTTGTTGAGATGATGATGACGCACCAAAGTTAGGAAAAATATTGGTAATAGGTGGCAAGGTGGATGATGTTGAGTAGGTGTATTGAGCAGCTTTGGGTTCGGTTGTGGGTGGTGGTTGGAGTTCACTTGATGCTGTAGGTATATTAGTAATAATCGGTGGAGGTGGATTTGGTGGAGGTGTAGTCGGGATTGTTTGACCCGAAGTGGTAACTCGTGAATCCATGTTGTTTGATGCGGTTGGAGAACCAAGAAGCTTATTCTCCCTAAGTAAGACTCGGTTTCTTCGAAGTGTTTTGTCAATCTCGGGATCAATAACTAGCGGTGATGACCTGTTAGAGCTTCTAGTATGCATACACCTGTAGGTAACTGCACACTAACACAACCAGCGTAAACCCGAAATAACAAACAAAAACTACTAAAGCTAACACACATTGCGCGCTACTCCCCGGCAACGGTGCCTAAATTTGACTTGAGGTCGAAGACTCACTCAAAAATAAACCGAATACAACTAGTTAGATAGCAGTAAGCGGGTATCGAACACAGGGAGTTTGTGGAAGATATGTTACTAAGTAGCTTTATAATTAAACTATATTAAAGAAAATGCGAAAAGTAAATTCAAAGATTTGGTTGTTTGGTTTTGATAAAAAAAACAATTAAAGCAATAAACGAGTTTTAATCAATATGCGAGAATATGCCTTCCCTCGGTTTCAGGTTTCTATGAATGTTACGATTAATGTTTAACTGAGATGAACAATAGGTAAAGTTCGTGTTTATGTAAACGAATGCGATAAATGAAGATCAAGTACTTGGATTATACAACGCAAGGTGATCAATCAAAAACCAATTAGTTTATCTAACCCTAAATCCCTCCCGATTAATCTCGATTAGTTTAATCAATATGATCAAACTAATAATCTATCAAGAACCAAGAACTGACGGTTTAGAACAAAAAATAGATAAACTAATAATCCATCAATCAATATATCAACACCATAATAATTTAATCAATATGATCAAACTAATATATCAGAAATTGTCTAAACATTCAACCAAACAAACATAAGAAACCTTACAATCCGAGGAAAAACATAAAGGAATTTAGCCGAGCATGATTTGGTTCGTCATCCCTTCGATTATGATTGTCATACAAATTGAAAACAAGTGTTTTATGATTACCACACTAGGGTCGTCCTTAGATGAAAAGATGTGATAAAAGATATGAAAAGCCGTCCAAAAATACATGTTATATGGCAGTTACAACTTGCAGCGAGGTGTCCACCGTAAGTTACGGTGGCTACCGTAGCTTACGGTGGCTTTAAAAAACCTACGGTGGCCACAAACTGCCTTACGGTAGATACAATTCTCCAGCCCCCACTGTAGGTTACGGTGGGTACCGTAAGCTACGGTGGTCTTCACCACCAATTTCATTTTCTTGTTTTTGCCATAACTTCCTCGTTCTAAGTCCATTTTCTTTACCGTTTTCGCCCACGCTCTCGTAATTCCATCTTCTATCTTTCCATACCTGCCATTATACGAGTAAACGTAGTTATCTAATTCAACAAAATAAACAGATTAAACGCGTGAATATTAACGAACTTAAACTACTTAAGGGTTGTCCCATGGACCACCCATTAGTTATATAAAGATAGAAATATGATACGAGTAGTAATAGTCAATTGATACATGTAAATATTATACAGTTAGACGTGCACGGCTCAAGAAGGGAATAACTATAAACGGTGAACGTAATCGCATTCTGGTGAGTTTCTAGCCCCATTTTCCTTGTTATGTTTTCGGGGTTGTGTGCATATTCGATGTGTTAGTTAATACACTTACCTTAAATGGTAAGTGTATGCAATGTATGATTTATATGTTATTTATGTATATCTTGAATGTGTATGTAAGTTTGTCGGTACGTGAACGATCTTCGGATATTGCACGTATTGACAAGGGAGGTATGTGTATGATAGTCGAATGTGTATGATAGATATATGTGCAACATATGAATATGCATGAATGATTAAAGAAAGTATATGTATGTTACGGGTATGTAAAGATAGTATGCTCGAAGATGAAGAAGTAAGGGATCAGACCCTAATAATATCAGAGATAGAGAAGAAAGGGATCCGACCCTAATAATATCTGAGATAGAGAAGTAAAAAGGGATCAGACCCTAATAATATCTGAGATAGACAAGAAAGGGATCAGACCCTATTAATATCTGAGATAGACCAAGGAAAGAGGGATCAGACCCTAATAATATCTGAGATAGACAAGAAAGGGATCAGACCCTAATAATATCTGAGATAGACCAAGGAAAGAGGGATCAGACCCTAATAATATCTGAGATAGACAAGAAAGGGATCAGACCCTAATAATATCTGAGATAGACCAAGGAAAGAGGGATCAGACCCTAATAATATCTGAGATAGACAAGAAAGGGATCAGACCCTAATAATATCTGAGATAGACAAAGGAAAGAGGGATCAGACCCTAATAATATCTGAGACAGAATGAACAGTAATTATATAGTATGAGAGTAATAAAGTATGAACATATGTATGAATTTATGTAATGAAAGTAAGTTAGTAAAATAATTATTATGTATCTTCGGATGCATGATTGAAGGTAAGTGTATGTATTGTATGATGTATGATTAACTAGAACTCACTCAGCGTAGCTGACTTTTAGTATGCACGCAGGTGAGTAGGATGCGACAGCTGGCGTGAGCGGGACACATGGCAGAAGAATAAAAGCCTGGCATCTGAAGGCCTTCTATGTTTTATATTAGTTATGTTTTGGTTTTGAAAGACAAGAAAGATGTTTTAAAACATGTTTATGATTCGATATGTAATATTTTATGAAGGATTTATATTCCACGTAAAGTTTTTATTAACTCTGATAAATAGAACTATGTTGATGAGTAAATCCAACGTCCAAATGTGAGGCACCGGTAACGGGGCCTTACACTCGCTCATAATAAAACTGAAACACAATGAGCCAAATCGAAATGAACTACAAAATTAAAGTAAACCAAAACTTGTTTAAATGCTTGAAATACCGGCCTTAGACAACTTTTATTGGTAACTTCTGGAGGAGGCCGTGATAATTTTGAAGAGGAAAAGAAAAAGACAAAATCCTTTTCATATCACCGTTTGGTTCCCTAGACCCAACGTAGTGGGGCGCTTCCCACCCTCAAGGCGCCCCATAGTGCCGAGAACATCGTCCTCTGGGCGCTTTGGGGGGGGGGGGGGGCACTCTCCACACAACGCCGATCAACATCTCTTTTTCCCTATTGATTTCCCCACTTAGGTCAATATGACCGTCAATTCAACGACTATTTAAAAAAATCAATTATATATATATGTGTGTGTGTGTGTATAACCAAATATCTAAACTTTATAAAACAATCTCTACAAATTCCTCACACTTTTAAACTTTCTTTACAAACTTTCTATTCAAAACATCAACAAAATGGATTCTCCTTCCTCGTCCGACATAATCAATCGATATTTGAAAATTAACGAGCACACGACCGACGACGAGGCGGAGGAGGAAGCGGTTACAAGTGCAGGTACACTTGCGGCAAAGTATATTCAATCTATTTATTCTTCTCCTCAACCGGTTTTGAGAAGAGAATATGTTGAACGAGACCGTGAGGGCGCCAACACGCATTTGATGGAGGACTATTTTGTTGACTCGCCGACATACAAGAACTCGAAGACTCTTAGACGTCACTTCCGGATGTCTAAGCGTTTATTTTTGCGAATTGACAATGATTTGGAGCGCGAGTATGATTACTTTAAGAAAAAACTGGACGCACGAGGGATGTTAGGATTCACCAATCACCAGAATTGTATGTCAGTGTTATGCGTGCTCTCCTACAGAACCACGACGGACATCAACGACACGTACTTAAAAATGGTGGCAAAAATGTCACGAGACACTTTGGGGTATTCTTGCCAACGGATTTATTAAACTTAATATTGCGTTTATTAAACTTTTAAAAACACTATATTGCGTTTATTTTAAATTTATTTATTTAATAATTCTAATAGAAGTATAATACAACTATACTATGAACGTTATCTTAAAGGACCCACTTGGCATGGCCCACAACGGATTTACTCGGTGCATGAAAGAGAACATAGTTTACCTAGCATGATCAGGAGTATAGATTGCATGCATTGGAAGTGGGGTAACCGTCTAACTGCATTGCGAGGTCAATATATACGTGGTGACCAGAAAGTACCAACTGTGAGTCTTCAAGCGGTTGTATCATACGATATCTGGGTTTGGTCGGCCTACTTTGGCAACCCCAGGTCCAACAACGACATAAACGTTTTGGAGGCGTCGCCCGTGGTAGAGGATTAGATCTCCACTACAGCACCAGTCGCATCGTCTTGGGGTAACGATAATTTCTACCCACACAGATACTATTTGGGAGATAGGATATGTGACATTCGTCAATTTCGGGTCACTTTTGTATTTGTTTTATTATGTAAAACCGGACCGTTTTGTAACCCGAACTCTTCGATATATTCAAAATGATGGATTTTATGTTACTTGTCAGGTCTCAAAAACACCCTTTTCGGTCCTTAAAATGCCTTTAAAAACGATTTAAAACGAACTTTGGGGGACCTAAATCGTCAATTATCAAAAGATGGAACCAAATTCCCCCCCCCCTAGGGGCGCCACACCACGCGACCAACCCCCTTCTCGCGGCCCGCGCGGCGCCTAGGCAACCTGCTACATGTTTTGTTTGTTGTTTGTGCTTTACATCCTATTATCCAATCCGATTTTTATACATTAGATCATTTGCATAACCCTTTCAATCTTATTCTATAAATACAAGACCCTCTCCTCCATTAATTTCTGCTCATATTTCATTTCCTCTCTCAAATTCAAGTTCTACAAGGTTGTTTTTCATTGTTCTTGGAAGTTTGACTTTCAAAAGTCAAATTGATTAAAGTCTTTCATTTTAATTAACTTATTAAGTCTCATTAATACTTGAAGCTTGTTATACAAAATATATATAATATACACCCCTTTTACCTTTGGTGGTCACTTCCCCGGTTTCGGTCGGTGGAGTGTCGGGCCTCGTAAGGCAAGGCTTCATGGAGGACACACGTAGTCCTTGATATATATATATATGTATATATATATATAATTATATAACTTTTTTATGCTTATTAACCATGCTTAACTTCTGCTTATTTTAGTTTGTATATCATATTTATAAAGTTCTATGGTTATGGGTTTGTAGAGACTAGCCTCGGTTTAACCGTAAATAGCTCTAAACCGTAAACCGAACTTTGTTACTAGTTTTGTTAAATAATTGTATAAACATGTTTTATGATAGATTCAAGTTTCTAAAATCATTTTTATGGGTTCCATGGTTATGGGTTTGTAGAATCTAACCTTGGTCTTAACCTGAAATAAGATCCGAACCGAAAACCAAACTTTCGTTTAAAGACTTTATTGTTAACTTTTCGGTTGTAAAACTTAAGTATCTACATTTATAAATTATTATACAAGTTCTTTGTTGTTTGGACATGTGATAACCATTCTTGATCTTATTCCAAGTTGGAAACCGAACTAAACCGATTTCACTCGCTTAAGACTCACAAGTGTGTTTCTAGCTATCAAGACCTGTATATTTCATTAAAAATACTTTATAAACTGATTTTAATTAATTCTTAAAGTACTTGGAATGTTGGATCCAACTTGATCTTATAACAAAGTTTGGATCGACGAAACCAAACACTCGCTTAACGGATGTTGTTAGTTCTAAAACAATAGAACTACATACTTGGTTAAGTCTTCTTAAATTTTATTGAGTTATCTCATAACATTCATTATTTTGGAAAGTTAACTTTGGGTTTGACCAATTATCAAGACCCGAACCAACAACCCGAACACTCGTTAAAACCCGTTTTAGTATCTATATTATAAAGGGACTTGCATTCTTGCATTTTTACCCACCTTATTACTTAACATAGGTTGAGTAAATATTAAGGCTAGATACTTTAACCAGTTTTCGAGCAAACTTATATTTTTAAAGGACTATTATGATAATTTCTTAAAAAAAATATATTTTAAACCTTAAACTTTAATTGTTTACATTTCTTACCATTTATTTTTATTTAAAGACTTCCAAGGCAACTTTTCTAATACAAGACTTCTCTTCATTTAGGCTTTGTTCGCTAAACTCGTCATTCCGGTTAATCTCCAAATCACCAATCTTTCAAGTTTTTTACTTGAACGTGAGTGCTTTTATTCCCCGTTTTTCATCTTTCGTTTTGGGGGTGATATTACATACTTATTCAAACTAAATGTTTTATACTTGAGTCTTAAACC